>NC_058081.1:626960359-627127801 GCF_014858855.1 Bufo gargarizans
TTTTGTCACAACCAGACAGCTGAGAAGCTCTGACAGAGTGTCACAACCAGACAGCTGAGAAGCTCTGACAGAGGCCTTTCAGAACCTCCTCCTTGAGTTTCTGTGTTGTGGTATTCAGCTCCTCCTCTCGTTAGCCTCTCTCAGCTGTCATGTGTTGGACTAATTGCTTCCCTTTAAATTCTTCCCCAGAAGGCTTTTCTGGGCGGCTTATACTACTTCCTGGAGTGTGTGTGCACGCTGACTCTGTCCTCCTGTTTGCTTCAAAGCTAAGTGTTGTACCTTTATCTGTTATTTTCTGTTTGCTGGATCCCAGGTGACCCTGACTCCCTCCGTATCTTGTGTAGGGAGCCGGTGGTCGTGTCCCCTCACTATTGTAGGGTGCTCAGGGCTTTATAGTCAAGGTTCGTGGATATGCAAACCTCCACCATTCGGATCTTTGCATAGGCTGAGCAGCCAGGGAAAGTGCCAGGTCTTCTGCAGGGGTCTCCCTTGGTTCCTTAGTTTTTGGATCCAGCGAGTCGTTTATACATGTTGCTTTGCCTTGTTTCCTGTACACCGTCCGTGACATTATAAGCCGCCATAACCGTCTCAAGCATGGATCCGGTTTCACTTTTGGCTGAACGCCTTCAGGGTCTTTCATTGGAGGTAGCTGATCTCCGTAAGACTTTTTCTCAGCTTCAAGTGACCGGTTCAGCTTGCGTTCATGGAGTTTGTTCTGAGCCTAAGATCTCGCTCCCGGATACGTTCTCCGGGGGTAGTGAGAATTTTGTGCGTTTTAGAGAGGCTTGCAAACTCCATTTTCGCCTTTTTCCCCACTCCTCTGGTGATGAGGAACGGAGGGTGGGGATCATTATATCGCTGCTCAGAGGTAACGCTCAGTCCTGGGCCTTTCGCTGCCGGAGGGGGCACGGCCTCTCCGTTCAGTGGATGAATTCTTTTTAGCCCTGGGTCAGATATATGATGATCCGGATCGTATTGCTCTGGCTGAGTCTAAACTACGTCTATTATGCCAGGGTAAACAATCCGCAGAAATATACTGCTCAGAATTTCGGAGATGGGCAGTTGATACTGGTTGGAATGATGCTGCGCTCCGAAGTCAATTTTGCCATGGTCTTTCAGAGGGATTGAAAGATGCATTTGCCTTTCATGAGAGGCCTAGTTCTTTGGACTCTGCTATGTCTCAGGCCGTTCGTATTGACAGGCGTCTTAGAGAGAGAGGAGAGATGTCCCCTTCCTGTCATACTCAGTCCCAGGACAGTGCAGCGGTCCCGTTCTGTGCGCAGGGGTCTCAGTCGCCGTCAGCCCCTTCTGAGCAGGAGCCCATGCAGCTGGGGTTGATTGCTTCTGACAATAGAAGATTCAGCCCGCATGGGAGGGTTTGTTTTTGTTGTGGAGGTATAAATCATTTGGCAAATATTTGTCCCTCTAGGAGATTCAGGCAGTTTTCTGGGAGTAATAAAGAAACAAACAGGAAAAAATCTTTTAAAAATGTTCCGTCTGTTACTATTGGCAGGGTTGAGGCGGAAATTGAAGGTTTTCCATTTGCTTGTAGTTCCCGTTTTGTCCTGCCGGCTAGGGTGGCGCTAGAGAGCAAGAAAATTTTTTGTGAGATTTTTGTGGATAGTGGAGCAGCGGTTAATCTCATTGATAATCAATTTGCGATAACTCATGGTTTCCAGGTGCGCACTTTGGGAAAGGATATTCCTGTTTTTGCTATCGATTCCGCTCCATTAAAATCATTAAAGGGCATAGTTCACAATATCCATTTAATTGTGAGTGATGCTCATGTTGAGGATGTGTCATGTTTCGTCCTTAGCGGTTTACCCACCCCTCTGGTGTTAGGGCTGCCCTGGCTCACTAAGCATAACCCCACCATTGATTGGCAAGCGAGGCAAATAAATGGTTGGAGTGACTTTTGCAGAGAGAATTGCCTCATGACATCTGTTTCTGAGGTTGCTACTAAGACTGTACCATCTTTTCTCTCTGAATTTTCGGATGTCTTCTCTGAGAGTGGAGTTCAGGATTTGCCCCCGCACAGGGAGTACGATTGCCCTATTAATCTCATCCCAGACGCCAAGCTGCCTAAATCTCGTTTATACAATCTTTCCCAACCTGAGAGGATCGCTATGCGTGCTTATATCTCTGAGAGTCTGAGAAAGGGACACATACGACCCTCGAAGTCACCTGTTGCCGCTGGTTTTTTCTTTGTTAAGAAAAAAGATGGTTCTTTAAGACCTTGTCTGGATTTCAGGGAGCTGAACAATATCACAATTCGTGACCCTTATCCGCTTCCTCTGATCCCGGACCTATTTAACCAGGTTGTTGGGGCTAAAGTCTTTTCCAAATTAGATTTAAGAGGGGCATACAACCTGGTCAGGGTCAGAGAAGGGGACGAATGGAAGACGGCCTTCAATACCCCTGAGGGCCATTTTGAAAATTTGGTTATGCCTTTTGGTTTGATGAATGCCCCAGCCGTTTTTCAGCATTTCGTGAGCAGCATTTTTTATCATTTGATGGGAAAATTTGTATTGGTGTATTTGGATGACATTTTGATTTTTTCTCCCGATTTCAAAACTCATAAGGAACATTTACGTCAGTTCTTGCTCATCCTGCGGGAGAATAAATTATATGCGAAACTGGAAAAATGTGTGTTTGCGGTTCCAGAAATTCAATTTCTGGGGTTTCTTCTCTCCGCTTCTGGTTTTCGCATGGACCCCGAGAAGGTCCGCACTGTGCTTGAGTGGGAGCTTCCTGAGAATCAAAAGGCGCTGATGCGTTTTTTGGGCTTTGCCAATTATTACAGGAAGTTCATTTTGAATTATTCTTCTATTGTTAAACCACTCACTGATATGACCAGAAAGGGGGTAGATTTTTCTTCTTGGTCAGTAGAGGCGCGTAAGGCTTTTTCTGATATCAAGGAGAGTTTTGCTTCCGCTCCCATCTTGGTGCAACCTGATGTTTCTTTACCCTTCATAGTTGAGGTTGATGCTTCTGAGGTGGGTGTGGGGGCGGTCTTGTCTCAGGGTTCCTCTCCTGCCAATTGGCGACCGTGTGCCTTTTTCTCAAGAAAACTCTCCTCCGCAGAGAGAAATTACGATGTGGGAGATAGGGAATTGTTGGCCATCAAGTTGGCTTTTGAGGAGTGGCGCCATTGGCTAGAGGGAGCCAGACACCCTATTACCGTATTTACTGACCATAAAAATCTGGCCTACTTGGAGTCAGCCAAGCGTCTGAACCCGAGACAGGCCAGATGGTCGTTGTTCTTTTCTAGGTTTAATTTTGTTGTCACGTTCCGCCCTGGAGTTAAGAATGTGAAGGCAGATGCCCTGTCACGTTGTTTTCCGGGAGGCGGGAATTTTGAAGACCCGGGTCCCATTTTGGCTGAAGGTGTGGTGGTCTCTGCTCTTTTTCCTGAATTGGAGGCAGAGGTGCAGGCAGCCCAGTAAGAGGCTCCTGATCTTTGTCCTCCTGGGAGGTTGTTTGTGCCTCTCGCTTTAAGATACAAGATTTTTAAAGAACACCACGATACGGTCCTTGCTGGGCACCCGGGGGTAAGAGCCACACTGGATCTCATCGCTCGGAGATTCTGGTGGCCTGCGCTTCGTAAGTCGGTTGAGGGTTTTGTGGCAGCCTGCGAGACTTGCGCTCGTGCCAAAGTCCCTCATTCACGGCCATCAGGTCCTCTCCTTCCCTTACCCATTCCTTCCCGTCCTTGGACACATCTGTCCATGGACTTCATAACGGACCTGCCTCGTTCCTCGGGGAAGACTGTGATTCTGGTGGTGGTGGACCGTTTTGGCAAAATGGTGCATTTCATCCCTTTTCCTGGTTTGCCCAATGCTAAGACGCTGGCGCATGCATTTGTTGATCACATTGTCAAATTGCACGGTATTCCTTCAGACATAGTCTCTGATAGGGGCACGCAGTTTGTTTCCAGATTCTGAAAAGCTTTCTGTTCTCGCTTGGGGGTTCGGTTGTCATTCTCTTCTGCTTTCCACCCGCAATCGAATGGCCAGACAGAGCGCGTCAATCAGAATCTGGAGACATATCTGCGTTTTTTTGTGGCGGAGAATCAAGAGGATTGGTGTTCTTTTTTGTCCCTTGCTGAGTTTGCTTTAAATAACCGTCGTCAGGAGTCCTCTGATAAGTCACCATTTTTTGGTGCATATGGGTTTCATCCACAGTTTGGGACTTTCTCGGGAGAGGGGTCTTCTGGTTTACCTGATGAGGACAGATTCTCCTCGTCTTTGTCATCTATTTGGCAAAAGATTCAAGATAATCTAAAGAGCATGAGTGAGAGATATAAGCGTGTGGCTGATAAGAGACGTGTGCTTGGTCCGGACCTGAATGTTGGTGATCTGGTGTGGTTGTCTACCAAGAATATCAAATTGAAGGTTCCCTCCTGGAAGTTGGGTCCTAGGTTTATTGGGCCTTACAAAATCCTGTCTGTCATCAATCCTGTTGCATACCGTCTTGATCTTCCTCAGACTTGGAAGATCCATAATGTTTTTCATAAGTCCTTATTGAAACCTTATGTTCAACCCATTGTACCCTCGCCTTTGCCTCCTCCTCCAATTATGGTTGATGGGAATCTTGAATTTCAGGTCTCTAGGATTGTGGATTCTCGTCTTGTTCGCGGTTCTCTTCAGTACCTTGTTCAGTGGGAGGGGTATGGTCCTGAGGATAGGATGTGGGTCCCAGTGACGGACATTAAGGCCTCTCGTCTCATCAGGGCTTTCCATAGGTCCCATCCTGAGAAGGTGGGTTCTGAGTGTCCGGAGTCCACTCGTAGAGGGAGGGGTACTGTCACAACCAGACAGCTGAGAAGCTCTGACAGAGTGTCACAACCAGACAGCTGAGAAGCTCTGACAGAGGCCTTTCAGAACCTCCTCCTTGAGTTTCTGTGTTGTGGTATTCAGCTCCTCCTCTCGTTAGCCTCTCTCAGCTGTCATGTGTTGGACTAATTGCTTCCCTTTAAATTCTTCCCCAGAAGGCTTTTCTGGGCGGCTTATACTACTTCCTGGAGTGTGTGTGCACGCTGACTCTGTCCTCCTGTTTGCTTCAAAGTTAAGTGTTGTACCTTTATCTGTTATTTTCTGTTTGCTGGATCCCAGGTGACCCTGACTCCCTCCGTATCTTGTGTAGGGAGCCGGTGGTCGTGTCCCCTCACTATTGTAGGGTGCTCAGGGCTTTTTAGTCAAGGTTCGTGGATATGCAAACCTCCACCATTCGGATCTTTGCATAGGCTGAGCAGCCAGGGAAAGTGCCAGGTCTTCTGCAGGGGTCTCCCTTGGTTCCTTAGTTTTTGGATCCAGCGAGTCGTTTATACATGTTGCTTTGCCTTGTTTCCTGTACACCGTCCGTGACAGTATTAGTGTAATACGGTACCTAAATAGATAGCCAGATAGTGTTAGGTGTCTGTAAAAAAAGGCCTGAATTTGAATTCAATACATTGGGCCAAATAATATTTTTGTTGTTGTGGTGAACGATAACAATGAGGAAAACATCTAGTAAGGGACGCGGACGTGGACATGGTCGTGGTGGTGTTAGTGGACCCTCTGGTGCTGGGAGAGGACGTGGCCGTTCTGCCACATCCACACGTCCTAGTGTACCAACTACCTCAGGTCCCAGTAGCCGCCAGAATTTACAGCGATATATGGTGGGGCCCAATGGCGTTCTAAGGATGGTAAGGCCTGAGCAGGTACAGGCATTAGTCAATTGGGTGGCCGACAGTGGATCCAGCACGTTCACATTATCTCCCACCCAGTCTTCTGCAGAAAGCGCACAGATGGCGCCTGAAAACCAAGCCCATCAGTCTGTCACATCACCCCCATGCATACCAGGGAAACTGTCTGAGCTTTAAGTTATGCAGCAGTCTCTTATGCTGTTTGAAGACTCCGCTGGCAGGGTTTCCCAAGGGCATCCACCTAGCCCTTCCCCAGCGGTGGAAGACATAGAATGCACTGACGCACAACCACTTATGTTTCCTGATGATGAGGACATGGGAATACCACCTCAGCACGTCTCTGATGATGACGAAACACAGGTGCCAACTGCTGCGTCTTTCTGCAGTGTGCAGACTGAACAGGAGGTCAGGGAGGAAGACTGGGTGGAAGACGATGCAGGGGACGATGAGGTCCTAGACCCCACATGGAATGAAGGTCGTGCCACTGACTTTCACAGTTCGGAGGAAGAGGCAGTGGTGAGACCGAGCCAACAGCGTAGCAAAAGAGGGAGCAGTGGGCAAAAGCAGAACACCCGCCGCCAAGAGACTCCGCCTGCTACTGACCGCCGCCATCTGGGACCGAGCACCCCAAAGGCAGCTTCAAGGAGTTCCCTGGCATGGCACTTCTTCAAACAATGTGCTGACGACAAGACCCGAGTGGTTTGCACGCTGTGCCATCAGAGCCTGAAGCGAGGCATTAACGTTCTGAACCTTAGCACAACCTGCATGACCAGGCACCTGCATGCAAAGCATGAACTGCAGTGGAGTAAACACCTTAAAACCAAGGAAGTCACTCAGGCTCCCCCTGCTACCTCTTCTGCTGCTGCCGCCTCGGCCTCTTCTGCTGCTGCCTCGGCCTCTTCTGCTGCTGCCGCCTCAGCCTCTTCCTCCGCCTCTGGAGGAACGTTGGCACCTGCCACCCAGCAAACAGGGGATGTACCACCAACACCACCACCTCCGTCACCAAGCATCTCAACCATGTCACACGGCAGCGTTCAGCTCTCCATCTCACAAACATTTGAGAGAAAGCGTAAATTCCCACCTAGCCACCCTCGATCCCTGGCCCTGAATGCCAGCATTTCTAAACTACTGGCCTATGAAATGCTGTCATTTAGGCTGGTGGACACAGACAGCTTCAAACAGCTCATGTCGCTTGCTGTCCCACAGTATGTTGTTCCCAGCCGCCACTACTTCTCCAAGAGAGCCGTGCCTTCCCTGCACAACCAAGTATCCGATAAAATCAAGTGTGCACTGCGCAACGCCATCTGTAGAAAGGTCCACCTAACCACAGATACGTGGACCAGTAAGCACAGCCAGGGACGCTATATTTCCCTAACTGCACACTGGGTAAATGTAGTGGCAGCTGGGCCCCAGGCGGAGAGCTGTTTGGCGCACGTCCTTCCGCCGCCAAGGATCGCAGGGCAACATTCTTTGCCTCCTGTTGCCACCTCCTCCTACTCAGCTTCCTCCTCCTCTTCTTCCACCTGCTCAACCAGTCAGCCACACACCTTCACCACCAACTTCAGCACAGCCCGGGGTAAACGTCAGCAGGCCATTCTGAAACTCATATGTTTGGGGAACAGGCCCCACACCGCACAGGAGTTGTGGCGTGGTATAGAACAACAGACCGACGAGTGGTTGCTGCCGGTGAGCCTCAAGCCCGGCCTGGTGGTGTGCGATAATGGGCGAAATCTCGTTGCAGCTCTGGGACTAGCCGGTTTGACGCACATCCCTTGCCTGGCGCATGTGCTGAATTTGGTGGTGCAGAAGTTCATTCACAACTACCCCGACATGTCAGAGCTGCTGCATAAAGTGCGGGCCGTCTGTTCGCGCTTCCGGCGTTCACATCCTGCCGCTGCTCGCCTGTCTGCGCTACAGCGTAACTTCGGCCTTCCCGCTCACCGCCTCATATGCGACGTGCCCACCAGGTGGAACTCCACCTTGCACATGCTGGACAGACTGTGCGAGCAGCAGCAGGCCATAGTGGAGTTTCAGCTGCAGCACGCACGGGTCAGTCGCACTGCGGAACAGCACCACTTCACCACCAATGACTGGGCCTCCATGCGAGACCTGTGTGCCCTGTTGCGCTGTTTCGAGTACTCCACCAACATGGCCAGTGGCGATGACGCCGTTATCAGCGTTACAATACCACTTCTATGTCTCCTTGAGAAAACACTTAGGGCGATGATGGAAGAGGAGGTGGCCCAGGAGGAGGAGGAGGAAGAGGGGTCATTTTTAGCACTTTCAGGCCAGTCTCTTCGAAGTGACTCAGAGGGAGGTTTTTTGCAACAGCAGAGGCCAGGTACAAATGTGGCCAGCCAGGGCCCACTACTGGAGGACGAGGAGGACGAGGATGAGGATGAAGCATGGTCACAGCGGGGTGGCACCCAACGCAGCTCGGGCCCATCACTGGTGCGTGGCTGGGGGGAAAGGCAGGACGATGACGATACGCCTCCCACAGAGGACAGCTTGTCCTTACCCCTGGGCAGCCTGGCACACATGAGCGACTACATGCTGCAGTGCCTGCGCAACGACTGCAGAGTTGCCCACATTTTAACGTGTGCGGACTACTGGGTTGCCACCCTGCTGGATCCACGGTACAAAGACAATGTGCCCACCTTACTTCCTGTACTGGAGCGTGATAGGAAGATGCGCGAGTACAAGCGCACGTTGGTAGACGCGCTACTGAGAGCATTCCCAAATGTCACAGGGGAACAAGTGGAAGCCCAAGGCCAAGGCAGAGGAGGAGCAAGAGGTCGCCAAGGCAGCTGTGTCACGGCCAGCTCCTCTGAGGGCAGGGTTAGCATGGCAGAGATGTGGAAAAGTTTTGTCAACACGCCACAGCTAACTGCACCACCACCTGATACGCAACGTGTTAGCAGGAGGCAACATTTCACTAACATGGTGGAACAGTACGTGTGCACACCCCTCCACGTACTGACTGATGGTTCGGCCCCATTCAACTTCTGGGTCTCTAAATTATCCACGTGGCCAGAGCTAGCCTTTTATGCCTTGGAGGTGCTGGCCTGCCCGGCGGCCAGCGTTTTGTCTGAACGTGTATTCAGCACGGCAGGGGGCGTCATTACAGACAAACGCAGCCGCCTGTCTACAGCCAATGTGGACAAGCTGACGTTCATAAAAATGAACCAGGCATGGATCCCACAGGACCTGTCCATCCCTTGTGCAGATTAGACATTAACTACCTCCCCTTAACCATATATTATTGTACTCCAGGGCACTTCCTCATTCAATCCTATTTTTATTTTCATTTTACCATTATATTGCGAGGCTACCCAAAGTTGAATGAACCTCTCCTCTGTCTGGGTGCCGGGGCCTAAATATATGCCAATGGACTGTTCCAATGTTGGCTGACGTGAAGCCTGATTCTCTGCTATGACATGTAGACTGATTCTCTGCTGACATGAAGCCAGATTCTCTGTTACGGGACCTCTCTCCTCTGCCTGGGTGCTGGGCCTAAATATATGCCAATGGACTGTTGCAGTGGTGGCTGACGTGAAGCCTGATTCTCTGCTATGACATGCAGACTAATTCTCTGCTGACATGAAGACAGATTCTCTGTTACGGGACCTCTCTCCTCTGCCTGGGTGCTGGGCCTAAATATATGACAATGGACTGTTACAGTGGTGGCTGACGTGAAGCCTGATTCTCTGCTATGACATGCAGACTGATTCTCTGCTGACATGAAGACAGATTCTCTGTTACGGGACCTCTCTCCTCTGCCTGGGTGCTGGGCCTAAATATATGACAATGGACTGTTGCAGTGGTGGCTGACGTGAAGCCTGATTCTCTGCTATGACATGCAGACTGATTCTCTGCTGACATGAAGCCAGATTCTCTGTTACGGGACCTCTCTCCTCTGCCTGGGTGCTGGGCCTAAATATATGACAATGGACTGTTGCAGTGGTGGCTGACGTGAAGCCTGATTCTCTGCTATGACATGCAGACTGATTCTCTGCTGACATGAAGCCAGATTCTCTGTTACGGGACCTCTCTCCTCTGCCTGGGTGCCGGGGCCTAAATATCTGAGAATGGACTGTTCCAGTGGTGGGTGACGTGAAGCCAGATTCTCTGCTATGGGACCTCTCTCCAATTGATATTGGTTAATTTTTATTTATTTTATTTTTATTTTTATTCATTTCCCTATCCACATTTGTTTGCAGGGGATTTACCTACATGTTGCTGCCTTTTGCAGCCCTCTAGCCCTTTCCTGGGCTGTTTTACAGCCTTTTTAGTGCCGAAAAGTTCGGGTCCCCATTGACTTCAATGGGGTTCGGGTTCGGGACAAAGTTCGGATCGGGTTCGGATCCCGAACCCGAACATTTCCGGGAAGTGCGGCCGAACTTCTCGAACCCGAACATCCAGGTGTCCGCTCAACTCTATTTGTGAACCCTTAAGAATTTTCTATATTCCTGCATAAATGTGACTTAAAACTTAAAGTCCAAAATATAGATAAAGATGACCAAATCAAACAAAGAAGTGACAAATATTAGACTTGGCCATTATTGATATTGGATTATTTCCTCAAGATAGTATCCAATATCTAATAATCAAACTGATTTGTTTGATTTGGTCATCTTTATCTACTTTAAGGACTTGTTTGACAATCTAATGTAGTTTCAGGTCAAATTATGCAGAAATATATATAAAAAAATAAAAATTCCAAAGGGTTCACAAAATTTCAAGCACCACTGTAGACAGATAATGCAGAGATCGATAGATGCATAAAAAAATGAGAAAAATGTACGTTAGATGAAGGATAGATAGATAGATAGAGAGATAGGAAGAAAGATAGCAATAATAGCATAGAGTGTAAACGGCATCGCAGGTCCAAAGGCAATTGGGTGCCAGCGGATGTTGAAGCAATCCAATCTCCAAAAAATTCAAAAAATGTATATTCCACGGCACTCCAAAAAAGTAAAAGAAATGTGACTTTGATTCATCAAAGCAACATTTCAGTCCGCACACTGGAACCTTCCTCAAGCAGTGATACAAATAGTGGGTATAACAGCATATAAATAGGGTGATCAATTTAAATCGTGATTAATATAATTAAGTAAAACAGTATAAAATAAGCAATATAAATACAGTGCAGTGAGTTTCCAAAAAATACATTCTTTCATAAAGATCAATCGGATTTTATCAACTAGTGCAATTAAATGTGAGTAAATACATTAAATTCATATAAATATATAATTCATGTTCAGGTGAAGATATTGATTACAAAATTAGTGCACAAGTGATCCATAAAAACATGATTAAAAACACATAATTCATCATGACCATAATGGATACCTTGGTTCACATGAGGATCTTGGCGTGGGCTTTGTGTAAATACGCTTGCGCGATGTGTGCTTCCTACTTCCTCTCCATTTGGAGCGCATCGGTGGAACGCATACATCACTTCCCCATAGGGACATCATATTGTAGCCGCCTCCTACATTATTAGGTGGCGCGTGTGTATTAGCGTACTGGGAGTCACATGCTTCGTAACATAAGTCATATAGCTAAAGTCCCATGTGACTAGGCTCTTAGTAGTCACCTGATGTCTCGCAGGCGCTGCAAATCAAGGGCTCATCAGGGTATAGTCACATGATCAAATGAAAGGTCCTAGAAAACTTATATCTTCTAATTGCCTCTTATTTCCACAGGAACAATTTAATAAAGAAACACAGGTAACTAAATAGCACATATGTAGGAAGTGGAATAGTTTGCTGTTTGTAACAATGGAGTCATCGGTCCAATCACACTACCAATGCAAAAAAGCAGCCGATGGGGACAGCTATGGTTGTCCCATATCCAATATAGACACGGGACCCACCATTGTCTGTCAACTCCCTGTCACATTCTTTAAGGAAAAACTGTGAATATCGAAAGATCCATTGTGACAGCAGAGTCATTGTTATCTGGTCCCACCAACCAATGAGACCTCGGTATCTCTGAGGGTGGCAATGGTTGTCTTGTCTCTACTTTTAGACACCAGACCCACCACACTCCATATCACCATGAATTAAATCAATAATAATAGATCGCCCTTATACGATCACCTCTGTATCCACCGGATCCTGAACAGGATCCAAATGAAAATCCACTATATCCCACATACTTAACTAAATCTAAGCATAATAATGCATAATATTACTAGATACAGCCCCTAAGGGAAAAGAGGTCAACAAGAAAAGGAAAAAACTGTAGAACTTAAATTGTCTCTTTTATTCAAAGCAGTTCAATTTCAGATGTATATCCTCATGTATCCAAGGTCTCCACTGGTCTTCATTTCTCTTCTGTTTTATATGACATTGTATAGTGTGGGGATCCGCTCTGGTAGGCAGTGGTAGCGAGTGCAGTATAGAGGCAACACAGAATGGTCTTGGTGTAAAACACGATGCTTTGTTTATTCACACGGTGCATATTTGTGAAAGACGGTGCAGTTCATAGGGAGGGTGGTCACACACAACAGCAAAATAATAGTTCAAACACAGCAAGTCCCTGCTGCAGGCTACTTGAGGCCTGTTTCAGTCACATAAAGCAAAGTCTATTTAAAGCCAGGAGTAATGTCACCTTTTTCTCCTTGGTGAAGTAAGTCCATGGGTCCTGCTTCTAGCCACAGGACACGGATCCCTCCTGGTTTCAGCTGCAGGATCCTGCACAGTCCTCCACAGGCCTCAGCACACAGCCCAGCTCACCTCCACTTCTCACTCTCACAGCCAGAGAACACAGAAGCTCCACATTGCGCACCACACCCTTGTTGCTGGTCAGGTTTTAACCCTTCCCTGCAAAACCTGGCCTGGACCGTGGGGAGACAGGCACCCGCCCGCATATCTGCCTGCTCCCAATAAGAGCCGGCCCGGATGCGCTGTGTTAACAGCATAACCGCTGCAAAATGCACTTTTCTGGCTCTTACTCCACCGGGGCCAGGACCCCCAGTGGCACGTAACTCCCGTCTACTACCACCCCAGGTACTCTCCTACAATAGTCTGCAAGAGATGATAAAAAACATATTAAAAAAAGGTTGCACCCACATTTGTCCACAAGATGATTATATCTGACAGTCTCAAATGTATCAAGAGGAATTCTATATTTAAGTACAAATCCATGGTTTAAAATTTACGTTCAGTCCATTTGGTTTTAATGTATTTCATTTTATAATCCATTTAATTTCTCATCTTTTAAGTGCCAAGACCCTATTTCCCCCTCTGCGAGGTTGGAATATGGTCAATGAGCATACACCTGATGTCCTCACAATGGCCTAATTCTGTTAAATGTTTAGAGACCGGTAGGTCCATCCGGATCGTGTACCTGTGTTGGTTAAAACGTGTTTATAAATCTAATGTGGACACTAATAAATACATTGATGAGGCAATTAGACAACTTAATGACACACAGGTATATAAAAGATTGACATATAATCCAAAATGGCAGATAGAAAAGCGCATCAAATATTTGTCGGATGAGGCCATACAGGGAGGTCTGATTGATGAGAGACTCAGAGAATTTCTGACCATTACATGTCCAAGGACACCCATGTTGTATCTTCTGCCAAAGATACACAAAAATCGTATAAATCCACCTGGGTGACGGATTGTCTCAGCTAGTGATTCTTTGCTCAGCAACATTTCTGTGTTTCTGGACAAGGTATTACTTCTGAGTTTTTGGTGAATGTTAGAGATACTGTAATACCTGAGGGTGCGGCATTGGGGTCCTTGGATATAACCAGTTTGTATACTTCTATTAGACATGAACTGGGCCTCAAAGCAGTCAGACACTTCCTTCAAGGGTCAGATTACACTCCAGAATGTCAAGACTTAGTTTACTACGTGCTGTCCTTACAAATAATTTTTTTTTTATTTGGAGACAATTCTTTCATGCAGATGAGGGGAACAGCGATGGGGTCAAATGTGGCACCGACTTATGCTAATTTGACCGTTGCCTTCCTAGAGGAGATGTGCCTCTATGTGTCCCACCACTTCAGCAATGTGCTGAGGTGGTGGAGATACATAGATGACATCTTCTTTATATGGACTGGTACTGATACTGAATTGGAGGCATTTTTCTCTTTCCTCAATACCATAGCTGAGAACATCAAGTTTACCATACAATTCTCTAAACAAGAAATCCAATTTTTGGATACAAAGATTACTGTGAGTGATAGGGAGGTGGAAACGAAAACATATGTTAAGCCAACAGATAGAAACACACTATTGCATTTTGGGAGTGCTCATCCTAGACCGATGATCAAATCTCTGCCATTCAGTCAATTTCTGAGAGCAAAACGAATTGTTAGTTGCCCTGAACAACTTGAGCATACATTGAATAGGATGCAAGATTCCTTTGAGGAAAGAGGGTATCCGAAGACTATTTTAAAAACACATAGGAAGGGGATAGATGAGTACAATAGGGAAGATCTATTGACACAAAAGAACACTTAAAAAAAAATGACGAACAGAATTCCATTAATAACTACCTATACACAAAACAGTTATAATGTGAGGAATATTATCCACAAACATTGGTCTATTCTAAAATCCGGTCTAGACAAAGTAGAAGGGTTTAAAAACGTACCCCTTATGTCCTATAGATGTCAAACAAATCTAAAAGACAAATTGGTACATGCGGATATGAGGGCCTCAAAAGAAAATGGGACAAACCTTCTTGAGAACTCCAAAAATGAGCTGCTATCCATGTTTAAACTGCATAAATTGTAACTATGTATGTAAAGGAACTACCTTTGTACATCCGGTGACCAGGAGGGAAAATAAAACGAATTCCTTCCTGACCTGTGACACTACACATGTCATTTATGTTCTATGGTGCCCATGTCAATTATTATACGTAGGGGAGACCACATTAGATTCAAAACACAGGTACACAATATGGAAAAAACAGATGGACCTACCGGTCTCTAAAAATTTCACAGAATTAGGCCATTGTGAGAAGGACATCAGGTGTATGCTCATTGACCATATTCCAACCTCTCGCAGAGGGGGAAATAGGGTCTTGGCGCTTAAAAGATGGGAAATTGAATAGATTATAAAATTAAATAGATTAAAATCAAATGAACTGAACGTAGATTTCAAACCATGGATTTGTACTTAAATATAGATGGATGGATTTCCTCTTGATACATTTGAGACTGTCAGATATCATCATCTTGTGGACATATGTGGGTGCAACTTTTTTTTATATGTTTTTTATCATCTCTTGCAGATTATACAATGTCATATAAAAAAGAAGAGAAATGAAGACCAGTGGAGACCTTGGATACACATAAAGGATAATTTAAGTTCTACAGTTTTTTCCTTTTCTTGTTGACCTCTTTTCCCTTAGGGGCTGTATCTAGTAATATTATGCATTATTATGCTTAGATTTAGTTAAGTATGTGGGATATAGTGGATTTTCATTTGGATCCTGTTCAGGATCCAGTGGATACAGAGGTGATCGTATAAGGGCGATCTATAATTATTAATTTAATTCATGGTGATATGGAGTGTGGTGGGTCTGGTGTCTAAAAGTAGAGACAAGACAACCATTGCCACCCTCAGAGATACCGATCTCTCATTGGTTGGTGGGACCAGATATCAATGACTCTGCTGTCACAATGGATCTTTCAATATTCACAGACTTTCCTTATAGAATGTGACAGGGAGTTGACAGACAGCGGTGGGTCCCGTGTCTATATTGGATATAGGACAACCATAGCTGTCCCCATTGGCTGCTTTTTTGCATTGGTAGTGTGATTGGACGTCGATGACTCCATTGTTACAAACAGCAAGCTAATCCACTTCCTAAATACAGTTGCAAGAAAAAGTATGTGAACCCTTTGGAATGATATGGATTTCTGCACAAATTGGTCACAAAATGTGATCTGATCTTCATCTAAGTCACAACAATAGACAATCACATTCTTCTTAAACTAATAACACACAAAGAATTAAATGTTACCATGTTTTTATTGAACACACCATGTAAACATTCACAGTGCAGGTGGAAAAAGTATGTGAACCCCTAGACTAATGACATCTCCAAAAGCTAATTGGAGTGAGGTGTCAGCCAACTAGAGTCCAATCAATGAGATTAGATTGGGGAGGTGTTGGTTACAGCTGCCCTGCCCTATAAAAAACACACACTAGTTCAGGGTTTGCTTTTCACAAGAAGCATTGCATGATGTGATTGATGCCTCGCACAAAAGAGCTCTCAAAAGACCTATAATTAAGAATTGTTGACTTGCATAAAGCTGGAAAGGGTTATAAAAGTATCTCCAAAAGCCTTGCTGTTCATCAGTCCACGGTAAGACAAATTGTCTATAAATGAAGAAAGTCCAGCACTGCTGCTACTCTCCCTAGGAGTGGCCGTCCTGTAAAGATGACTGCAAGAGCACAGCGCAGACTGCGCAATGAGGTGAAGAAGAATCCTAGAGTGTCAGCTAAAGACTTACAAAAGTCTCTGGCATATGCTAACATCCCTGTTAGCGAATCTACAATACGTAAAACACTAAACAAGAATGGATTTCATGCGAGGATACCACAGAGGAAGCCACTGCTGTCCAAAAAAACCCATTGCTGCACGTTTACAGTTTGCACAAGAGCACCTGGATGTTCCACAGCAGTACTAGCAAAATATTCTGTTGACAGATGAAACCAAAGTTGAGTTGTTTAGAAGAAACACACAACACTATGTGTAGAAAAAGAGGCAAAGCACAACAACATCAAAACCTCATCCCAACTGTGAAGTATGGTGGTGGGGGCATCATGGTATGGGGCTGCTTTGCTGCATCAGGGCTTGGACGGATTGCTATCATCGAAGGAAAAATGAATTCCCAAGTTTATCGAGACATTTTGCAGGAGAACGTAAGGCCATCTGTCCACCAGCTAAAGCTCAACAGAAGATGGGTGTTGCAACAGGACAACGACCCAAAGCATAGAAGTAAATCAACAACAGAATGGCTTAATCAGAAGAAAATACGCCTTCTGGAGTGGCCCAGTCTGAGTCCTGACCTCAACCCGATTGAGATGCTGTGGCATGACCTCAAGAAAGCGATTCACACCAGACATCTGTCACGGAATGTGTACAGGAAACAAGACAACACAAAATGGATATACGACTCACTGGATCCAAAACTAAGGAACAAAAAGGGAGACCCCTGCATAAGACCTGGCTCTCTCCCTTACTGCTCAGCCTATGCGAAAATCCCAATGGTAGATGATCGCATATCCTCGTACCTCGACTGTATAACACATGAACACCCTACAATAGTAAGGGGACACGACCACCGGCTCCCTACACTGGATACGGAGGGAGTCAGGGTCACCTGGGATCCAGCAAACAGAAAAACACAAATGAATGCACAACACTTATCTTGTAGAAGACTGGGAAGTAGGATCAGCATGCACACACACTCCAGGAAATAATATAAACCGCACACTGATGCATTATGGGGAGGAATTTAAAGGGATGCAATCAGTACAACTACATGACAGCTGAGAGAGGCTAACGAGATGAGGAACTGAAAGCAAAACAAAGGAAGCTCAAGGAGGAGGTTCTGAAAGGCATCTGTCAGAGCTTCTCAGATGTCTGGTAGTGACAGTACCCCTCCTTCTATGAGTGGACTCCGGAAACTCAGAGCCCACCTTCTCAGGATGGGACCTATGGAAAGCCCTGATGAGACGAGTGGCCTTAATGTCCGTCACTGGGACCCACATCCTCTCCTCAGGACCATAACCCTCCCAATGAACGAGGTACTGGAGAGAACCGCGGACAACACGAGAATCCACAATCCTAGAGACCTGAAATTCAAGATTACCATCAACCATAATCGGAGTAGGAGGCAAAGACAAGGGTACAATGGGTTGGACATAAGGTTTTAATAAGGACTTATGAAAAACAATATGGATCTTCCAAGTCTGAGGAAGATCAAGACGGTAGGCAACAGGATTGATGACAGACAAGATTTTGTAAGGCCCAATAAACTAAGGACCCAACTTTTAGGAGGGAACCTTCAATTTGATATTCTTAGTAGACAGCCACACCAGATCACCAACATTCAGGTCCGGACCAGGCACACGTCTCTTATCTGCCACACGCTTATATCTCTCACTCATGCTCTTTAGATTATCCTGAATCTTTTGCCAAATAGATGACAAAGACGAGGAGAATCTGTCCTCATCAGGTAAACCAGAAGACCCCTCTCCAGAGAATGTCCCAAACTGAGGATGAAACTCATATGCACCAAAAAATGGTGACTTATCAGAGGACTCCTGACGACGGTTATTTAAAGCAAACTCAGCAAGGGACAAAAAAGAACACCAATCCTCCTGATTCTCCGCCACAAAACAGCGCAGATATGTCTCCAGATTCTGATTGACGCGCTCTGTCTGGCCATTCGACTGCGGGTGGAAAGCAGAAGAGAATGACAACCGAACCCCCAAGCGAGAACAGAAAGCCTTCCAGAATCTGGAAACAAACTGCGTGCCCCTATCAGAGACTATGTCCGAAGGAATACCATGCAATTTGACAATGTGATCAATAAATGCCTGCGCCAGCGTCTTAGCATTGGGCAAGCCAGGAAAAGGGATGAAATGCACCATTTTGCTAAAACGGTCCACCACCACCACCAGAATCACAGTCTTCTCCGAGGAACGAGGCAGGTCCGTTATGAAGTCCATGGACAGATGTGTCCAAGGACGGGAAGGAATGGGTAAGGGAAGGAGAGGACCTGATGGCCGTGAATGAGGGACTTTGGCACGAGCGCAGGTCTCGCAGGCTGCCACAAAATCCTCAACCGACTTATGAAGCGCCGGCCACCAGAATCTTTGAGAGATGAGATCCACTGTGGCTCTTGCCCCCGGGTGCCCAGCAAGGACCGTATCGTGGTGTTCCTTAACCACCTCCCGACCGCCTAACACACGGATGCGTCCGGAAGGTGGTTGATTTACTCCTCCTGGACGCATCCGTGCGTCATCTCGCGACAGCCGAGATTTCCTGTGAACGCGCGCACACAGGCGCGCGCGCTCACAGGAACGGAAGGTAAGCGAGTGGATCTCCAGCCTGCCAGCGGCGATCGTTCGCTGGCAGGCTGGACATGTGATTTTTTTTAACCCATAACAGGTATATTAGACGCTGTTTTGATAACAGCGTCTAATATACCTGCTACCTGGTCCTCTGGTGGTCCCTTTTGTTTGGATCAACCACCAGAGGACACAGGCAGCTCAGTAAAGTAGCACCAAACACCACTACACTACACTACACCCCCCCCTTGTCACTTATTAACCCTTTATGAACCACTGATCACCCCATATAGACTCCCTGATCAACCCCCTGTCATTGATCACCCCCCTGTCATTGATCACCCCCCTGTAAGGCTCCATTCAGAGGTCCGTATGATTTTTACGGATCCACGGATACATGGATCGGATCCGCAAAACGCATATGGACGTCTGAATGGAGCCTTACAGGGGGGGTGATCAATGACAAGGGGGTGATCACGCATATAGACTTCCTGATCACTTCCCTGTCATGGATCACCCCCCTGTCATTGATCACCCCCCTGTAAGACTCCATTCAGACGTCCGTATGATTTTTACGGTTCCACTGATACATGGATCGGATCCGCAAAACACATACGGACGTCTGAATAGAGCCTTACAGGGGGGTGATCAATGACAAGGGGGTGATCACCCATATAGACTTCCTGATCACTTCCCTGTCATTGATCACCCCCCTGTCATTGATCACCCCCCTGTAAGGCTCCATTCAGACGTCCGTATGATTTTTACGGATCCACTGATACATGGATCGGATCTGCAAAACACATACGGACGTCTGAATGGAGCCTTACAGGGGGGTGATCATGACAGAGGGGTGATCACCCATATAGACTCCCTGATCACCTCCGTCATTGATCACCCCCCTGTAAGGCTCCATTCAGACGTCCGTATGATTTTACGGATCCACTGATACATGGATCGGATCCGCAAAACGCATATGGACGTCTGAATGGAGCCTTACAGGGGGGTGATCAATGACAAGGGGGTGATCACGCATATAGACTTCCTGATCACTTCCCTGTCATTGATCACCCCCCTGTCATTGATCACCCCCCTGTAAGGCTCCATTCAGACGTCCGTATGATTTTTACGGATCCACTGATACATGGATCGGATCCGCAAACACATACGGACGTCTGAATGGAGCCTTACAGGGGGGTGATCAATGACAAGGGGGTGATCACGCATATAGACTTCCTGATCACTTCCCTGTCATTGATCACCCCCCTGTCATTGATCACCCCCCGGTAAGGCTCCATTCAGACGTCCGTATGCGTTTTGCGGATCCGATCGATGTATCGGTGGATCCGTAAAAAATCATACGGACGTCTGAATGGAGCCTTACAGGGGGGTGATCACCCATATAGACTCCCTGATCACCCCCCTGTCATTGATCACCCCCCCTGTAAGGCTCCATTCAGACGTCCGTATGCGTTTTGCGGATCCGATCCATGTATCTGTGGATCCGTAAAAAACTTATACGGACGTCTCAATGGAGCCTTACAGGGGGGTGATCAATGACAGGGGGGTGATCAAACCATATAGACTCCCTGATCACCCCCCTGTCATTGATCACCCCCTGTAAGGTTCCATTAAGACGTCCGTATGCGTTTTGCGGATCCGATCCATGTATCCGTGGGTCCATAAAAAATCATACGGACGTCTGAATGGAGCCTTAGAGGGGGGTGATCACCCATATAGACTCCCTGATCACCCCCCTGTCATTGATCACCCCCTGTAAAGTTCCATTAAGACGTCCGTATGCGTTTTGCGGATCCGATCCATGTATCCGTGGATCCGTAAAAAATCATACGGATGTCTGAATGGAGCCTTACAGGGGGGTGATCAATGACAGGGGGGTGATCACCCCATATAGACTCCCTGATCACCCCCCTGTCATTGATCACCCCCTGTAAGGCTCCATTCAGACATTTTTTTTGGCCCAAGTTAGCGGAATTTTTTTTTGTTTTTGTTTTTGTTTTTTCTTACTAAGTCTCATATTCCACTAACTTGTGTCAAAAAATAAAATCTCACATGAACTCACCATACCCCTCACGGAATCCAAATGCGTAAATTTTTTTTGACATTTATATTCCAGACTTCTTCTCAAGCTTTAGGGCCCCTAAAATGCCAGGGCAGTATAAATACCCCACAGGTGACCCCATTTCGGAAAGAAGACACCCCATGGTATTCCATGAGGGGCATATTGAGTCCATAAAAGATGGAAATTTTTGTCCCAAGTTAGCGGAAAGGGAGACTTTGTGAGAAAATACAAAAAAAATCTATTTCCGCTAACTTGTGCCAAAAAATATAAAAAATTCTAGGAACTCGCCATGCCCCTCACGGAATACCTTGGGGTGTCTTCTTTCCAAAATGGGGTCACATGTGGGGTATTTATACTGCCCTGGCATGTTAGGGGCCCGAAAGCGTGAGAAGAAGTCTGGGATCCAAATGTCTAAAAATGCCCTCCTAAAAGGAATTTGGGCCGCTTTACGCATCTAGGCTGCAAAAAAGTGTCACACCTGTGGTATCGCCGTACTCAGGAGAAGTTGGGCAATGTGTTTTGGGGTGTCATTTTACATATACCCATGCTGGGTGAGATAAATATCTTGGTCAAATGCAACTTTGTATAAAAAAATGGGAAAAGTTGTCTTTTGCCAAGATATTTCTCTTTGAGACTTTGGAAGGAAAAAAAATCATCATTTTCCGCTAACTTGTGACAAAAAATAAAAAATTCTAGGAACTCGCCATGCCCCTCACGGAATACCTTGGGGTGTCTTCTTTCTAAAATGGGGTCACTTGTGGCGTAGTTATACTGCCCTGGCAATTTAGGGGCCCAAATGTGTGAGAAGTACTTTGCAATTAAAATGTGTAAAAAATGGCCTGCAAAATCCGAAAGGTGCACTTTGGAATATGTGCCCCTTTGCCCACCTTGGCTGCAAAAAAGTGTGACACATCTGGTATCGCCGTACTCAGGAGAAGTTGGGGAATATGTTTTGGGGTGTCATTTTACATATACCCATGCTGGGTGAGATAAATATCTTGGTCAAATGCCAACTTTGTATAACAAAATTGGAAAAGTTGTCTTTTGCCAAGATATTTCTCTCACCCAGCATGGGTATATGTAAAATGACACCCCAAAACACATTCCCCAACTTCTCCTGAGTAGGGCGATACCAGATGTGTGACACTTTTTTCCAGCCAAGGTGGGCAAAGGGGCACACATTCCAAAGTGCACCTTTCGGATTTCACCGGTCATTTTTTACAGATTTTGATTGCAAACTACTTCTCACACATATGGGCCCCTAAATTGCCAGGGCAGTATAACTACGCCACAAGTGACCCAATTTTGGAAAGAAGACACCCCAAGGTATTCCGTGAGGGGCATGGCGAGTTCCTAGAATTTTAAATTTTTTGTCGCAAGTTAGTGGAATATGAGACTTTGTAAGAAAGAAAAATAAAAAATCATCATTTTCCGCTAACTTGTGACAAAAAATAAAAAGTTCTATGAACTCACTATGCCCATCAGCGAATACCTTAGGGTGTCTACTTTCCGAAATGGGGTAATTTGTGGGGGTTTTCTACTGTCTGGGCATTGTAGAACCTCAGGAAACATGACAGGTGCTCAGAAAGTCAGAGCTGCTTCAAAAAGCGGAAATTCACATTATTGTACCATAGTTTGTAAACGCTATAACTTTTACCCAAACCATTTTTTTTTTGCCCAAACATTTTTTTTTATCAAAGACATGTAGAACAATAAATTTAGCGAAAAATTTATATATGGATGTTGTTTTTTTTTGCAAAATTTTACAGCTTTATGGTCAGTAAACACGGTAATAGGGTGTCTGGCTCCCTCTAGCCAATGGCGCCATTCCTCAAAAGCCAACTTGATGGCCAACAACTCCCTATCTCCCACATCGTAATTTCTCTCTGCGGAGGAGAGTTTCTTCGAGAAAAAGGCACACGGTCGCCATTTGGCAGGAGAGGAACCCTGAGACAAGACCGCACCCACACCCACCTCAGAAGCATCAACCTCAACTATGAAGGGTAGAGAAATATCAGGTTGTACCAAGATGGGAGCGGAAGCAAAACTCTCCTTGATATTAGAAAAGGCCTTATGCGCCTCTACCGACCAGGAAGAAAAATCTACCCCCTTTCTGGTCATATCTGTGAGTGGTTTAACAACAGAGGAATAATTCAAAATAAACTTCCTGTAATAATTGGCAAAGCCCAAAAAACGCATCAGCGCCTTCTGATTCTCAGGAAGCTCCCATTCAAGCACAGCGCGGACCTTCTCGGGGTCCATGCGAAAACCAGAAGCGGAGAGAAGAAACCCCAGAAATTGAATTTCTGGAACCGCAAACACACATTTTTCCAGTTTCGCGTATAATTTATTCTCCTGCAGGATGAGCAAGACCTGACGTAACTGTTCCTTATGAGTTTTGAAATCAGGAGAAAAAATCAAAATGTCATCCAAATACACTAATACAAATTTCCCCATTAAATGATAAAAAATGCTGTTCACGAAATGCTGAAAAACGTCTGGAGCATTCATCAAACCAAAAGGCATAACCAAATTCTCAAAATGGCCCTCAGGGGTATTGAAGGCCGTCTTCCATTCGTCTCCTTCTCTGACCCTGACCAGGTTGTATGCGCCTCTTAGATCTAATTTGGAAAAAACTTTAGCCCCAACAATCTGGTTAAACAGGTCCGGGATCAGAGGAAGCGGATAAGGGTCACGAATTGTGATACTGTTCAGCTCCCTGAAATCCAGACAAGGTCTTAAAGAACCATCTTTTTTTTTAACAAAGAAAAAAACAGCGGCAACAGGTGACTTCGAGGGTCGTATGTGTCCTTTTCTCAGACTCTCCGAGATATAAGCACGCTTTCAGGTTGGGAGAGATTGTATAAACGAGATTTAGGCAGCTTGGCGCCTGGGATGAGATTAATAGGGCAATCGTACTCCCTGTGCGGGGGCAAATCCTGAACTCCACTCTCAGAGAAGACATCCGAAAATTCAGAGAGAAAAGATGGTACAGTCTTAGTAGAAACCTCAGAAACAGATGTCGTGAGGCAATTCTCTCTGCAAAAGTCACTCCAACCATTTATTTGCCTCGCTTGCCAATCAATGGTGGGGTTATGTTTAGTGAGTCAGGGTAGCCCCAACACTAGAGGAGTAGGCAATCCGCTAAGGACGAAACATGACACATCCTCAACATGAGCATCACTCACAATTAAACGGATATTGTGAACTATGCCCTTTAATGATTTCTGAGAAAGTGGAGCGGAATCAATAGCAAAAACAGGAATATCCTTTCCCAAAGTGCATACCTGGAAACCATGAGTTATCACAAATTGATTATCAATGAGATTGACAGCTGCTCCACTATCTACAAAAATCTCACAAAAAATATTCTTGCTCTCTAGCGCCACCCTGGCAGGCAGGACAAAACGGGAACTACAAGCAAACAGAAAACCTTCAATTTCCGCCTCAACCCTGCCAATGTTAACAGATCGAACATTTTTAAAGGATTTTTTCCTTCTTGTTTCTTTATTACTCCCAAAAAACTGCCTGAATCTCCTAGAGGGACAAACATTTGCCAAATGATTTATACCTCCACAACAAAAACAAACCTTCCCATGCGGGCTGAATCTTCTATTGTCAGAGGCAATCAACCCCAGCTGCATGGGCTCCTGCTCAGAATGGGTTGACAGGGACTGAGACCCCTGCGCACAGAATGAGACCGCTGCACTGTCCTGGGATTGAGTATGACAGGAAGGAGTGATCTCTCCTCTCTCTCTAAGACGCCTGTCAATACGAACGGCCTGAGACATGGCAGAATCCAAGGAGGTAGGCCTCTCATGAAAGGCAAATGATCTTTCAATCCCTCTGAAAGACCATGGCAAAATTGACTTCGAAGTGCAGCATCATTCCAACTAGTATCAGCTGCCCATCTCCGAAATTCTGAGCAGTATATCTCTGCGGATTGTTTACCCTGGCATAACAGACGTAGTCTAGACTCAGCCAAAGCAATACGATCCGGATCATCATATATCTGACCCAGGGCTAAAAAGAATTCATCCACTGAACGGAGGGGCCGTGCCCCCACCGGCAGCGAACAGGCCCACGACTGAGCGTTACCCCTGAGCAGCGATATAATGATCCCCACCCTCCATTCCTCATCACCAGAGGAATGGGGAAGTAGGCGAAAATGGAGTTTGCAAGCCTCTCTAAAACGCACAAAATTCTCACTACCCCCGGAGAACGTATCCGGGAGCGAGATTTTAGGCTCAGAACAAACTCCATTAATGCAAGCTGAACCGGTCACCTGAAACTGAGAAAGAGTCTTACGGAGATCTGCTACCTCCAATGAAAGACCCTGGAAGCGTTCAGTCAAAAGTGAAACCGGATCCATGCTTGAGACGGTTTTGGCGGTTTATAATGTCACGGAATGTGTACAGGAAACAAGACAACACAAAATGGATATACGACTCACTGGATCCAAAACTAAGGAACAAAAAGGGAGACCCCTGCATAAGACCTGGCTCTCTCCCTTACTGCTCAGCCTATGCGAAAATCCCAATGGTAGATGATCGCATATCCTCGTACCACGACTGTATAACACATGAACACCCTACAATAGTAAGGGGACACGACCACCGGCTCCCTACACTGGATACGGAGGGAGTCAGGGTCACCTGGGATCCAGCAAACAGAAAAACACAAATGAATGCACAACACTTATCTTGTAGAAGACTGGGAAGTAGGATCAACATGCACACACACTCCAGGAAATAATATAAACTGCACACTGATGCATTATGGGGAGGAATTTAAAGGGATGCAATCAGTACAACTACATGACAGCTGAGAGAGGCTAACGAGATGAGGAACTGAAAGCAAAACAAAGGAAGCTCAAGGAGGAGGTTCTGAAAGGCATCTATCAGAGCTTCTCAGATGTCTAGTAGTGACAACATCCCAAGAATATTGCTGAACTGAAACAGTTCTGTAAAGAGGAATGGTCAAGAATTACTCCTGACCGTTGTGCACGTCTGATCTGCAACTACAGGAAACGTTTGGTTGAAGTTATTGCTACCAAAGGAGGTTCAACCAGTTATTAAATCCAAGGGTTCACATACTTTTTCCACCTGCACTGTGAATGTTTACATGGTGTGTTCAATAAAAACATGGTAACATTTAATTCTTTGTGTGTTATCAGTTTAAGCAGACTGTGATTGTCTATTGTTGTGACTTAGATGAAGATCAGATCACATTTTATGACCAATTTGTGCAGAAATCCATATCATTCCAAAGGCTTCACATACTTTTTCTTGCAACTGTATATGCTTGTGTTTCTTTATTAAATGGTTCCTGTGGGAAGAAGAGGCAATTAGAGATATAGGTTTACTAGGAACTTTCATTTGATCATGTGACTATACCCCGATGAGCCCTTGAGTTGCAGCACGGTCACGGACATCAGGTGACTACTAAGAGCCTAGTCACATGGGACTTTAGCCATATGACTTATGTTATGAAGCATGTGACTCCCAGTACGCTAATACACAAGCGCCACCTAATAATGTAGGAGGCGGCTACAATATGACGTCCCTATGAGGAAGCGATGTATGCGTTCCAACGATGCGCTCCAAATGGAGCAGAAGTAGGAAGCACACATCGCGCAAGTGTATTGACACAGAGCCCACGCCGAGATCCTCATGTGAACCAAGATATCCATTATAGTCCTGACAAATTATGTGTTTTTAATCATGTTTTTATGGATCACTTGTGCACTAATTATGTAATCAATATCTTCACCTAAACATGAATTATATATTTATATGAATTTAATGTATTTATTCACATTTAATTGCACTAGTTGATAAAATCCGATCTTTATGAAAGAATGTATGTTTTGGAAACTTTTTTATACTGTTTTACTTAATTAAATTAATCACAATTTAAATTGATCACCCTATTTATATTCTGTTATACCTACTGTTTGTATCACTGCTTGAGGAAGGTTCTAGTGTGCCGACCGAAATGTTGCATTGGTGAATAAGAGTCACATTTATTTTACTTTTTTTGGAGTGCCGTGGAAATATTTATTTTTAGATAGATAGATAGATAGATAGTGTGACACAGTGAGGGGTTGTGTCTGTTTTGACAGCATCTGGCTGTTCTTAAATAGGCAGCTGGCCTCAAAAGCCAGGTCTCTGTTTTTGGGATCTGATCTGCCGTGCTGGAGGGCTGAGAGCCGCACTCTGGGGAAACAGGCCTCCTAAAGCCTGCTGTGGACTACTGGAGGCACAACTGCAAGCAAGGTGAATTGTGTTATATGAACTTTCCATTGTGTGTGAATTAACACCAAGACTGCAATGTTACGTGCTGTTTTGTGCATTTGCTTCAAGTGTGAATAAACACTGACGTTTTGTACACTGACTTGTATTTTGCCTCTGTACTGCACCCACTTACACTATCTACCAGAGCGAAACCCTACAATTGGTGGAGGTTGAGGGCAAAAGCAGTGAGGCTGGCGTAAACGCCGATATTTTTGGTTTCTGCATTTTTCAGGCACTGTTGTATGTCGTACATTAAACCAGCTTTATTACAACCAGTGCCCCATGACAAAATGGAGGCTGTTGTGAAGGCCCTCATGGAGGCTAATCTGCAGCTGCGAGAGACAAACCTGCAGCAACGCGAGGCTAATAAGCAGCAGGAGACTAACCAGTTGCTGCTACGTGATGGCTTTAAAGACAGCAGGAGCAACCCCGAGCATCCACGATGCCTAGAAAGCAGTCCGTGATGATCCCCGTATACGACGTCAAAACCTACCTGGCAATGTACAAGAAAGTGGTCACCAGGGAAAAGCTACTCCGTGACCAGTTGGGTGAGGTCGTCGCTCCATTCCTGGCATACGATTCCCAGCGGGTGTATTTCGACTTGCCGGATGATCAAGTGGCCGACTACCAAAAAGTAAATGGTAAGATTTTGGCAAGACTAGGGGTGAATGTGTCGGTCCGGGCCCAGCGGGTACATCAGTGGGGGTTTAAGCCAGCTAAGCCTGCGAGGACCAAGTATTAAGACTTACTCTACCTCTTGCAAAAGTGGCTACAGCCTGATGTGCTGAGTCCCACGGCTATGCTGGATAGACTATTGGCTGATATGTTCTGGATGGCTCTGCCACCCCCTCTTCAGCTCTGGATCGGCCAGGTGTCTCCTGGCAACGCCCTAAAAACGGTGGACCTGGTGGAGCTCTACAAAGCTACTAAGACTGTTACAGGGGGTTCTTTTGGGAGGGGGCAGTAAAACCCCGTAAATCTCCATTCCAGACCCGGCAACTTGTACCAACCAAACCCACCTGGGGTGTACCCTCTACAGACCTGGCTCTGATAGTCTGCTGATGGTGTCAGGAGCCAGGCCATGTAAGAGCTGACTGTCCCCATCAGGTGGAACCCATAGGGAACTAATTATGGCTACCAACAGCCATAATTGGGATCCAACCCTATCCCGCGCCCGGGAAAATGTGTTAATAGTAGATGGTGAACCACAACAACCTGGGGCAGAGTCAGTGTTTCCCTGTTTTGTGTTTCATCAGGATATGTTGTATCGGGTAAACCAACTACGGGGTGAGCCTATTGAACAGTTGGTGGTCCCCAAGGCTTATCGCAAGCTTGTGTTAGATCTAGTCCACCAACACATTCTTGGGGGTCACCTGGGGCTGCAGAAAACTCAGGATCGTATTCTACAGCGGTTTTACTGGCCCAGCATATTCAAAGAAGTGGAAGAGTTTTGTAAGTCTTGCCCGACCTGCCAGATAACTAGCCCCCAGCCACATTTCCGTAGTCCCTTAGTACCTCTCCAGATTATCGAAGTACCGTTTGGCCGAATAGCTATGGATATCATAGGCCCAGTACCAAAGTCCGCCAGAGGGCATCAACACATCTTAGTCATTCTAAACTACGCGACTCGGTACCCGGAGGCGGTGCCACTGCGACATACCTCAGCCAAACTAATAGCTAAGGAGTTAATGGAGATGTTTTCCTGAGTAGGACTATCTAAAGAGATTCTGACCGACCAAGGGATTCTTTTTATGTCCAAGGTGATGAGGGAACTCTGTAAGTTGCTGCACATAAAACAACTACGGACGTCCGTTTACCATCCGCAAACGGATGGTCTGGTAGAACGGTTTAACCAAACTTAAAAAAAATGCTGAAAAAGGTAGTGTCTAAAGATGGGAATGACTGGGACCTCCTTCTGCCCTATTTCATGTTCGAAGTGTGAGAGGTACCCCAGGCCTCTACTGGGTTCTCACCCTTCGAACTACTATATGGCAGACACCCTCGCGGTCTCTTGGACATGGCCAAAGAGGTGTGGAAACAACAACCCACTGCACATAAAAGTGTCATTGAGTACATTACTCAGATGCAAGATCGGATAGAGACAGTGTTGCCTCTCGTTAGGGAGAATATGGAGGCAGCTCAGCGAGCCCAGAGTCGGGTCTATAATCGGCAGGCTCGGGTCCGGATCTTTAAGCCTCCATTCACAATTTGCGGATCCGCAATGCACTACGGACGTGTGAATGAAGCCTTACCCGGGTGATCAGGTTTTGCTTCTGGTGCCGACCGCGTACAGTAAGTTTTTGACTAGGTGGCAGGGGCCCTATGAGGTACTCGAGAAAATTGGAGATGTAAACTACAAGGTACAGCAGCCAGGGCGGCGAAAGCCGGAGCAGGTTTACCATCTGAATTTACTCAAACCGTGGAAAGATAGGGAAACCTGTACAGAAGACAACCCGCAGCCGGGTTTTCTAGGAGAAGAGGTACTGGCCCCTCTGTCTGATGCAAGAGAGGCAGCTGCCACAGTAAAAATTGCTGACAGCCTCTCCTCTAAACAGACTCAGGAGGCCAAGGAGTTCGTTAGTCGGAACACGGATGTGTTCTCGGACCTCCCTGGACGCACTTTCATAATCCAGCATGACATTGTCACTGAGCCTCAGGCAAAAGTCTGATTAAGACCATACCATGTACCCGAGGCTAGACCTTCATTGAGGAGTGGGCCAGTCCTATAGTATTGATACCCAAGCCGGACGGGACATTGCGGTTTTGTAAACGACTTTTGAAAACGTAAAGATATTTCCAAATTCGATGCGTATCCCATGCCCCGGGTGGATGAGCTCATCGAGAGGTTAGGACAAGCCTGGTATTTTTCTGTTTTGGACCTCACGAAAGGGTACTGGCAGGTGCACTTAACAGAGGCTTCCAAAGAGAAAACTGCCTTCATCACGCCTGAGGGGCTGTATCAATATAAGGTCTTACCCTTTGGTCTGCATGGCGCCCTCGCCACTTTTCAGCGACTAATGGACATTGTGCTTCGTCCACATCGTCGGTACGCTTCGGCTTACCTGGACAATATTGTCATCCACAATACCGACTGGGAAAGTCCCCTACCCAAAGTGTAGGCTGTAGTGGACTCCCTTCAGAAAGCTGGCCTAACCGCTAACCCCAAAAAACGTGCAATAGTCTCTTCTAAGCCTAAGTACCTGGGGTACGTCATTGGGCACGGAGTCATCAAACCCCAAGTGAACAAAATAAAGGCGGAATCGGCCCCGACCTGTCACCACTAGACAAATAAAGTAATTCCTATGAATGGTGGGCTATTACATGAGGTTTGTTCCCCACTTTGCTAGTCTAGCTACGCCAGGGCCAAAAATCTGTGATGGTTCGCTGGGATGATTGGGCGGAAGAGGCTTTCTCCGCTTTGAAGTCGGCCCAGTGCGGGTCACCGGATTTAGTGACGCCCGACCTCAAGAGGAAGTTCGTGGTACAAACGGATGCCTCCGAAGTAGACCTCGGTGCTGTACTGTCTCAGGAAGTCAACTGGGAGGAGCATCCCATTGTCTTCCTAAGCCACAAACTCACCCCAGCCAAAACCAGGTACAGTATAGTAGAGAGAGAGTGCCTGTCTATCAAGTGGGCACTCGAGTCTCTCCGCTACTATTTCTTGGGGAGAAAGTTCCGCCTGGTGACCGACCACTCCCCTCTCAAGTGGATGAGCCAGGCCAAAGACAGGAATGCCCGGGTCACCAGATGGTTTTTGTCTCTGTAGAACATTAAGTTCTCCATAGAACACAGAGCAGGCCGGTTGCAGAGAAACACAGATGCCCTGTCCCGAGGGCATTGTCTAGCATGTGTCCCCCCCCCCCTCAGGGTTGACACAGTGAGGTGTTGTGTCTGGAAAGGGAGGTATTTTCCTCCCAGCATGTGCTGCTGGGCTGATTTCCAGCCAGGTGAGGTCAAATACCGGACCGGAATTTAAGTGCCAATATGACAGCACCTGGCTGTTCTTAAATTGGCAGCTAGGCTCAGAAGCCAGGTGTCTGTTTTTGGGATCTGAGGCTTTGTGCTGTGCTGGAGGACTGAGAGCCCCACACTGGGGAAACAGGCCCCCTAAAGCCTGCTGTGGACTACTGGAGGTAGAACTACCAGCAAAGTAACTTGTGTTATATGAACTTTCCATTTTTGTGTGAATTAACACCAAGACTGCAAAGTTACGTGCTGTTTTGTGCAATTGCCTAAAGTGTAAATAAACACTGACATTTTGAGTTAAGAACTTGTATTTTGCCTCTGTACTACGCCCACTTACCCTATCTACCAGAGCGGAACCCCACAATAGATAGATAGATAGATAGATAGATAGAAAGATATGGAATAAATAAATAGGTAGATAGATCCTATATGTAACAGAGTTAATGACTTCATAGTGGAAACTTGTGACATCACATTGCTAATTCATAAATAACATTTCAGTTATTTATGTGCGTATGTAAAATAAGATCTGTGTGATAACGCTGGGATATTTTATTCACAGCTTTCTCTGCTCTCAATCCATTTTGTGGAGAATAAACACCTACCTCCTTTTGGAAGCCGCTGTGGAAAAATATAATAAATAATCAACATTGTAGCTTAGCATCAGATATTTCCCCCTACTGGGGTTTAATGATGCGTTCAAATCGCCTGAACTGCTCCAGATATCTCAGCGTTTGTAACTTCATGAAGCCTGGACTGGAATTTCAGATACTTTGACTGAATGTCAAATGTGCAGAGTATTAAATAAGAGGCCGTCTAATCATTCACCTTTTCATGCATGCACACAAGTAATACGAGGGCGTTGTGAGCGCAGAGATTTCTATGAAATATTTAACTGGAGAATAAAAACAGCCCTCAGGGCATGGAACAGCAAGTTACATTCATTTTATTACTAAAATAGTAGTAGTCACTCTAGTATGAAGAAATACTGTACTACAAAGTCTCGTGACAGTGTTTATAGTGGTGCCCCTCTGCCACATAAGACACCGCTATTATACATGGCACATGGTAGGTAGGGGTCCCACTGCAGATTTTGCATTATCAAGCCATCATGTGATTGAGCATCAGCAGTTAACCTCCTTGTTGCTGGTTTCCATGTACAGTAGTGCGTTGGCCTCTTTATAACTTTGGCGCATCCAGCTTCTAAATGTATGCTAGCTTCCGAGCTGTCTTACATTTAGACCTAAATGGTAAATGAGATGGGCCTCCCAGCCCGTCCCCTTCCTTGCCCACGCTACACCCACAATTTTAGACCTGGCGGGAGCGGGGTAAATTTGCAGATAGCGGCGCAACAGTTAGTATGATAAAATATAGGCGTATTTCAGTATAATAAATGACCCACTGTGTTTTAATATATGCAATTAAGCCTCTAAGAGCAACGGGGGCGTTGCCGTTACACTTAGAGGTTCAGCTCTCTCTGCAACTGCCGCACCCTCTCCACTTTTATTGACAGGGCCAAGTGATGATGTTTTCACTGCCTTGCCCTGTGAATTGAATCAAAGTGCAGGGGATGCAGCAGTTGCAGAAAGAGCTGAGCCTCTGGGTGTAATGGCAACGCCCCCGTTGCTCCCAGAGGCTCATTTGCATATATGAAAACATAATTTTTCTCAGCAATGTGAGCAAATATGAACATGAGACCAACACAGATGCATTAAAGGGGTTGCCTCACTTCAGCAAATGGCATTTATCATGTAGACAAAGTTAATACAAGGCACTTACTAATGTACTGTGATTGTCCATATTGCCTCCTTTGCTGGCTGGATTCATTTTTCTATCACATTATACACTGCTCATTTCCATGGTTACAGACCACCCCGCAATCCATCAGTGGTGGCTGTGCTTGCACACTATAGGAAAATGTGTCAGCCTCTCTGGTGGCCAGGACCATGGGAGAGCACATAGGCTGGTGCTTTTTCCTATATTGTGCAAGCACGACCACCATTGATGGATTGCGGGGTGGTCTGTAACCATAGAAATGAGCAGTGTATAATGTGATAGAAAAATGAATCCGGCCAGCAAAGGAAGCAATATGGACAATCACAATACATTGGTAAGTGCCGTGATAAATGCCACTTACTGAAGTGAGAAAACCCAGCTGCCAAGTGCACATGTAACAGGTCAGCCAGTTTCACAGGTAGAAATGTGCTTACAGATGTCCTTTAACACACAGTTGTCAATTTATTCAAACTTTGCCAGAAGGAATAACAAAGGAATGGCACAACGCAATGTTGTAAGTAAAGATGACCTAGCATTGTTATTTCATGGGGAATGCAAGCATTTACTGAACCAGATATGTCAGGAGGAGTGAGGGGTCCTCTTTGAAGGTCCTCATTTTCTTTTGCCTTTTTTTTCTCTGTACAGTATGGAAACAATTCTGATGATACATGGAAACTGTCAGTGAGTAGGTCAACTGCTGATGTCAGATCTTCTGATAGAAAGGGTTAAGGTTATGCATTATACCTTGGTGCTAATAGTCTTAAAGGTAAGGCACTGCTTATGTGATGTGGAGTTATGTATTAAATAGATCCATCAACAGCAATTTGTTGATGGTTTCAGTGTAGAAAAAGTCATTTTATTCTACACTGCACAAGTAAAGTTAGATTCATAGATGCATTAACAGTACATTAACCATTATAGACCAGTGAGTTTAGGTTTAATGGAATTTTTTATGATCAAAGTAAGGTCTGAGCCAGAATGGTCTATACCATGGTCATCAAGGATTAACAGAAACTTCAAAGCTAGAACAAAAACTTCAAAGTAGAATTGAAGACCACTGGTCAAATGGCCAAATGCCTATGACAGACAATGAAATCTGGCAGAACTCGACAAAACTCATACCAGCCTGCGAGATTCAAAGAGATCTGAAAGGTTCTGCTGACGTGAAATATTTTTTTATAAAGCTAAAAGATTGCCCTTCCAAATCCTCATTAGTTTTCTCTTAGTTCAGCAGCAATAAAGGAGGGAAGACTTCAAGAGAAGAAAGATATCACACCAGCTACAGAGAGGCGAAAAACACAAATGCACAAATAACTTTAGTAGGATGCTCAGAGGGGAAGATAAATGGAGGGTGGGTGGACAGGGAGGAGATGAATTGCTGGAGTGGGGGTCTCAAGTCAGAGATCCAGCAAAAGTAAGATGTAAAGACACTGCTCAATTTCTCCTGAGGGACAGTCATGTCAGCCCAGCCCTGCTGCTCAAGCAATTGTATAATCTATTGGGATTGAAAATAGATTTCTTTGTGAGTTCAGTATGTGTGACTTGCCTCCAGTTCTCTCGTATTGATTCCTTTTGTGAATGTGAACCATTGCTTGGAATAATGAGCCTGTATAAATATGCAAGTGAGGTATCTAAGATAATGCTGCCATACCACAGTTACCACTGGAAAGGTGAACTTGGGTTTTCAGAGAGTCAGACCACCCAAACCAATGTCTTGAGAGCTACCCAACCAATAGCTCTTGATTTTTCCACACATGGCACACTAGTAGAGAAGCTTAGAGCCAAAAAAGGATACAGTGGGAGATAGCTCTGGCATGGAAAGCCTAAAAACTATGAGGTGGGTGACTCTTTATATGTACTTTAGTTGAGGACACCACCAAAGCCAATGATGGGCAACTGTAAGGAAAAAATCAAGAGCTATTGGAAGATGTGGCTCTCATGGGGCAATCACCTCAACAAAGCCATTGATGGTTGACTTGTAGTGAAAACTCGAGAACTATATAAAGGAGTGGCTCACATTATATTTGTTAGGGCCACCACCAAGTAACATAAGTACCATAAGTAACATAGAGTAGAGCACTCCGGAGCTATTGTATGGGGTTTGCTATTGAGACATTTTTGGGTCCATCACTGATGGGTAATTAGTACATTGAAAGGCCACACCACGCCTGAGGCACAGCACCGCAGCAGCAACAACAGCCACCATGCAGTAATGCACTATAAGAACATATCGCAAAAGCTTACCTTTCCATGTGGTCTCAGAAAACTGACTGAGAACAAATAGGTATAAAGGTGACACCACAAGCGGGCAAGCTATACCTACTAGTGGTCACCAGTGGCAGCACCATTCGAATATTACGAATATTCAAAAAAAACTAAGTTATAGCAATATAGCGAATATTCGGAAAAATACGAATATAGAGCAATTTAGCTAATATAGTGCTATAATCTTTTTTTATAGTTGTAATTTTTTTCCAATCTGAACTTCAGATGAGAAAAAAATTACAACTATTAGACAAAGAAGATTATAGCACTATATTAGCTAAATTGCTCTATATTCGTTTTTTTTTTTTCGAATATTCGCTATATTGCTATATATTCTTGTTTTAGAATATTACGAATATTCAAAAAAACGAAGTTATAGCCATATAGTGAATATTCGGGAAAAAAAACTAATATAGAGCAATTTAGCTAGTATAGTGCTATAATCTTCTTTGTCTAATTGTAATTTTTTTCTCATCTGTAGTTCAGATTGGAAAAAAATTACAACAATAAAAAAAAAGATTATAGCACTATATTAGCTAAGTTGCTCTATATTTGTTTGTTTTCGAATATTCGCTATATTGCTATATATTCTTGTTTTAAAATATTATGAATATTCGAAAAAATGAAGTTATAGCAATATAGCGAATATTCGAAAAAAAAACTAATATAGAGCAATTTAGCTAATATAGTGCTATAAGTTGTAAGTTGAAAAATTCACAATAAAAATTCGCATTACGAAAATTTGCATATTACACGATCATTACCTTGCCGATTTTTCGGGTAAAAAAATCGTAGAATATAACGAATATTCGAATTTGCAAATATTCGACGAATATTCTACAAAATATTCGCGAAATATCAAATATGACCACTGCCGCTCATCACTAGCCGCATACTGAGAAATGGCTTTGCTCTATATAGACTCTATGGCCCTGATTTTTTATACCATCACTCCAGAATTCTGGAGTCAAAAAGTCGCAAAAAAGGGCTTTTGTGACTTTTTTGCGCAAAGTGGGTGTGGTTAGCTATATTAATGAGTTTTACTACAGATTTATTATTGAGACTTTTTAAAAAGTCACAAAATAGTCGCAATCTCACTACATGAGGAGGGTGGAGAAGGAAAACTGGAGAAGCTTCTCTAGACAAAAGTGTTAAAAAAAGGAAAAGCCCAAATTTAAAAAAAAACTTTGACATTTGAGAAATGTAACACAAAGTACTCCAACACAGACCCAAGCAAAACTTACTACAAATATTCTCCTCATAATAAATTCTCCCCTTTATTGGTGCCTGTAACTAACTTAACTTGCTACTGGCACTGGATCTAATGATAGCGCATATAGCAGTGATGGCGAACCTATGGCACGGGTGCCAGAGGCGGCACTCAGAGCCCTCTCTGTGGGCACCCGCACCCTAGAGAAAGTCTATGGTGTACCAATATGCCTTAGAATTTGCCTGCCATTCAATAGTGCAGGACATGCTATGAACAGCACAGGCAGCACATTGAATGTAGGCAGGTTTTTATAGCTAAATGATAAAGTACATGGAAGATATATGATATTGGTGTTCAGGTTAAATTGCCGTGTTGGCACTTTGCGATAAATAAGTGGGTTTTGGGTTGCAGTTTGGGCACTCGGTCTCTAAGAGGTTCACCATCACTGGCATATAGTGAAATACTGTAGCTGCATTTCACATGGTTATATTATTGTACAGTTGTAATAGGTGATTATACCATTGCACTACCTTCCTTTAAGCCTGCTGTCTTATGTGGTTGGGTGGGGTGATCCCGCCCGGCGGGCGGTGATCTGAACCCGGTGCCTGCTCAAATCATTGAGCAGGCACCTTGGCTAAATGCACAGTTTGCGGCTTTTACCTGCGGTTGCGGCGGCTGGCGGCGGTGCCATCGGGTCCCCATGGGGCTGTAGGGGGAACCTGATGGCATGGAAGGCATCGCGCTGCCTTCTGGTGAAGAGCCTGTGAGAGCCCCCTGGATCTCACAGGCCGGAAGCTGTATGAGTAATACTCACTGTATTAGGCCTCATGCACACGACCGCTGTGTGCATCCGTGTCCGTTGTTCCGTTTTCTATGGGTCCGTTGAAAACTCGGAAAATGCACCGTTGTTCATCCGCGTCCGTGATCCGTGTTTCCTGTCCGGCAAAAAAATATGACCTGTCCTATTTTTTTGACGGACAACGGTTAACGGACCCATTCAAGTCAATGGGTCCGTGAAAAAACACGGATGCACACAAGATTGACATCTGCGATCCGTGGCCGTAGGCTACTTTCCCACAGACGGATTTGCAGAGTCGTCTGCATAAAAGCTTTTTCAGAGCTGAGTTTTCACTTCGTGAAAACTCAGATCTGACAGTATATTCTAACACAGAGGCGTCCCATAATGATGGGGATGCTTCAAGTTAGAATATACTGAGAACTGTGTACATGACTGCCACCTGCTGCCTGGCAGCACCTGATCTCTTACAGGGGGCCGCGATTAGCACAATTAACCCCTCAGGTGCTGCACCTGAGGGGTTAATTGTGCACATCATAGCCCCCTGTAAGAGATCAGGTGCTGCCAGGCAGGAGGGGGCAGACCCCCTCCCTCCCCTGTATTACATTCATTGGTGGCCAGTGCGGCCCCCCCTCCATCTCTCCCTCTCTCCAGATGAGAAAAAAATTACAACTATTAGACAAAGAAGATTATAGCACTATATTAGCTAAATTGCTCTATATTCGTTTTTTTTCTCGAATATTCACTATATTGCTATTACATTCATTGGTGGCCAGTGCGGCCCCCCCTCCATCTCTCCCTCTCTCCAGATGAGAAAAAAATTACAACTATTAGACAAAAAAGATTATAGTACTATATTTAACTTATTGGTGGCCAGTGCGGCCCCCCTCCCTCCCCTGTATTTAACTCATTGGTTGCCAGTGGGGCCCCCTCCCTCGCTCCTCTGTATTTAACTCATTGGTGGCCAGTGCGGCCTCCCTCCCTCCCTCCCTTGCTATAGGCAATGCGCCGCACAGACCTTTCACTTACCAGTAGAAGGAGCGCCCGGCCGGTCACAGACAGCGCAGCAGGTAAGTATAATGCTTCTAAAATTGCTAAGTAACCATGGAAGCCAGGACTGCAGTAGCGTCCTGGTTTCCATGGTAACCGATCGGAGCCCCAGCGATTAAACTGGGACTCCGATCGGAACTCTCCGCTGCCACCAATGATGGGGGGGTGGGGTGGCGATTTTTAATTAGGGGGGGAAACTGCACTGACCACCAATGAGTTAAATACAGGGGAGGGAGGGAGGGGGGCCGCACTGGCCTCCAATGAGTTAAATACAGGGGAGGGAGGGAGGGGGGCCGCACTAGCCACCAATGAGTTAAAGAGGACCTTTCATTGATTTTCACACTGTGAACTAAGTATACAGACATGTAGAGCGGCGCCCGGGGATCTCACTGCACTTACTATAATCCCCGGGCGCCGCTCTGTTCTTCTGCTATGCCCTCCGGTATCTCCGCTCACTAAGTTATAGTAGGCAGAGTCTGCCCTTGTTCTTCTGTAGCGCTGGCCAATCGCATTGCAGAGCTCACAGCCTGGGAGAAAATAACCACCCAGGCTGTGAGCTCTGCGCTGCGATTGGCCAGTGCTAGAGCAGAACAAGGGCAGACTCCGCCTACCATAACTTTGGGACTGAAATCTACGTCTACTATAACTTAGTGAGCAGAGATACCGGAGGGCATAGCAGGAGAACGGAGCGGTGCCCGGGGATAATAGTGCAGTGAGATCCCCGGGTGCCGCTCTACATGTCTGTATACCTAGTTCACAGTGTAAAAATCTGTGTAAGGTCCTCTTTAAATGCAGGGGAGAAAGGGAGGGGGGCCGCACTGGCCACCAATGAGTTAAATACAGGGGAGGGAGGGGGGCCGCACTGGCCACCAATGAGTTACATACAGGCAGTTACATACAGGCAGCCCCCTGCTGCCTGGCAGCACCTGATCTCTTACAGGGGGCTATGATACGCACAGGGTGCGGCACCTGAGAGGTTAATTGTGCTGATCGCGGCCCCCTGTAAGAGATCGGGTGCTGCCAGGCAGCAGGGGGCAGTCATGTACACAGTTCTTAGTATATTCTAACTTGAAGCGTCCCCATCACTATGGGAACGTCTCTGTGTTAGAATATACTGTCGGATCTGAGTTTCGACGATCTAACTCAAATCCGATGGTATATTCTAATATAGAGGCGTTCCCATGGTGATGGGGACGCTTCAAGTTAAAATATACCATCGGATTGGAGAAAACTCCGATCCTATGGTATATTAATAGGGACTCCTGACTTTACATTGAAAGTCAATGGGGGACGGATCCGTTTGCAATTGCACCATATTGTGTCAACGTCAAAAGGATCCGTCCACATTGACTTGCATTGTAAGTCAGGACGGATCCGTTTGGCTCCGCACGGCCAGGCGGACACCAAAACGACTTTTTTCTTCAAGTCTGTGGATCCTCCAAAAATCAAGGAAGACCCACGGAAGAAAAAACGGACACGGATCACGGAACTACAGAATCAGTTTTTGCGGACCGCAAAAAAAAAAACGGTCGTGTGCATGAGGCCTTACTCATACAGCAAATGCATGTCCCAAAGTGGGACAAAAAATAAAGTAAAAATAAAAAGTTGAAAAAATAAAGTTTACCCCCCCAAAAAATTAAAAGTTTCAAGTAAAAATAAACAAAAACATCATTTTCCCCAAATCCAGTTAAAAAAAAATTCAAAAAAATAGGGCTGGGGTATTACCACGTCCGTATAAAGATATCACATGACCTAACCCCTCAGATGAACACCGTAAAAAAAAAAAAAAAAAAAAAAAAAATGTGCGAAATAAACCATTTTTTTTTCACCTTACATCACAAAAAGTACAACAGCAAGCGATTAAAAAGGCGTTTGCCCACCAAAATAGTACCAATCTAACCATCACCTCATCCTGCAAAAAATGAGCCCCTACCTGAGACAATCGCCCAAAAAATAAAAAAAAACTATGGCTCATAATATGGAGACACTAAAACATCATTTTTTTGGTTTTAAAAAAGCTGTTACTGTGTAAAACTTACATAAATAAAAAAATTTATACATATTAGGTATCGCCACGTCCATATCGACCAGCTCTATAAAAATATCACATGACCTAACCCCTCAGATGAACACCGTAAAAAATAAAAAATAAAAACTGTGCTAAATAAACAATTTTTTGTCACCTTACATCACAAAAAGTGTAATAGCAAGCGATCAAAAAGTCATATGCACCCCAAAATAGTGCCAATCAAACCGTCATCTCATCCCGCAAAAAATTTGACCCTACCTAAGATAATCGCCTAAAAACTGAAAAAACTATGGCTCTCAGAATATGGAGACACTAAAACATGATTTTTTTTTTTTCAAAAATTATATTATTGTGTAAAACTTACATATATAAAAAAAAGTATACATATTAGGTATCGCCGCGTCCGTATAGACCGGCTCGATAAAAATATCACATGACCTAAACTCTCAGATGAACATCGTAAAAAAGTTAAAATAAAAACTGTGCTAAATAAACAATTTTTTGTCACCTTACATCACAAAAAGTGTAATAGCAAGCGATCAAAAAGTCACACGCACCCCAAAATAGTGCCAATAAAACCGTCATCTCATCCCGCAAAAATTATACCCTACCCAAGGTAATCGCCCAAAAACTTTAAAAATTATGGCTCTCAGACTAGGAAAACACTAAAACATGATTTTTTTTTTGCTTCAAAAATGAAATCATTGTGTAAAATTTACATAAATAAAAAATAGGAAATACATATTAGGTATCGCAGCATCCCTAATAACTTGCTCTATAAAAATATCACATTACCTAACCCCTCAGATGAATACCGTAAATTTTTTTAAATAAAAACGGTGTAAAAAAAGCAATTTTTGTCACCTTACATCACAAAAAGTGTAATAACAAGCAATCAAAAAGTCACACGCACCCCAAAACAGTGCCAATAAAACCGTCATCTCATCCCGCAAAAATCATACCCTACCCAAGGTAATCGCCCAAAAACTGAAAAGATTATGGTTCTCAGACTATGGAAACACTAAAACATGTTTTTTTTTTGTTTAAAATAAGAAATCAGTGTGTAAAACTGACATAAATAATATATTATACAATAGTATGCATTTTAGGTATCGCCCCGTCCGTGACAACCTGGTCTATAAAAATACCACATGATCTAACTTGTCAGATGAATGTTGTAAATAAAAAAAATTAAAACGGTGCCAAAACATCTATTTCTTGTTACCTTGCCTCACAAAAAGTGTAATATAGAGCAACTAAAAGTCATATGTACCCTAAACTAGTACCAACAAAACTTCCACCCTATCCCGTAGTTTCTAAAATGGGGTAACTTTTTTGGAGTTTCTACTCTAGGGGTGCATCCGGGGGGCTTCAAATGGGACATGGTGTCAAAAAAATAAACTGTCAAAATCTGCCTTCCAAAAACCGTATGGCATTACTTCCCTTCTGCGCCCTGCCGTGTGCCCATACAGCAGTTTACGACCAGATATGGGTGTTTCTGTAAACTACAGAATCAGGGCCATAAATATTGAGTTTTGTTTGGCTGTTAACCCTTGCTTTGTTACTGGAAAAAATTGATTAAATTTGAAAATTTGCCCAAAAATTGAAATTCTGAAATTTAATCTCCATTTGCCAATAACTCTTGTGGAACACCTAAAGGGTTAACAACGTTTTTAAATTTTAGTTTTGAATACCTTGAAGGGTGTAGTTTCTTAGATGGGGTCACTTTTATGGAGTTTCTACTCTAGGGGTGCATCAGGGGGCTTCAAATGGGACATGGTGTCAAAAAAAAAACAGTCCAGCAAAATCTGCCTTCCAAAAACCGTATGGCATTTCTTTCCTTCTGCGCCCTGCCGTGTGCCTGTACAGTAGTTTACGACCACATATGGAGTGTTTCTGTAAACTACAGAATCAGGGCCATAAATATTGAGTTTTGTTTAGCTGTTAACACTTGCTTTGTAAAAGTAAAAAAAATATTAAAATGGAAAATCTGCCAAAAATTTGAAATTTTGAAAATGTATCTCTATTTTCCATTAATTCTTGTGGAACACCTAAAGGGTTAACAAAGTTTGTAAAATCAGTTTTGAATACCTTGAGGGGTGTAGTTTCTTAGATGGGGTTACTTTTATGGAGTTTCTACTCTAGGGGTGCATCAGGGGGGCTTCAAATGGGACATGGTGTCAAAAAAAACAGTCCAGCAAAATCTACCTTCCAAAAACCGTATGGCATTCCTTTCCTTCTGCGCCCTGCCGTGTGCCCTGCCGTGTGCCCGTACAGTATTTTATGACCACATATGGGGTGTTTCTGTAAACTACAAAATCAGGGCCATAAATAATGAGTTTTGTTTGGCTGTTAACCCTTGCTTAGTAAAAGTAAAAAAAAAAAAAATTGAAAATGTGCCAAAAAAGTGAAATTTTTAAATTGTATCTCTATTTTCCATTAATTCTTGTGGAACACCTAAAGGGTTAACAAAGTTTGTAAAATCAGTTTTGAATACCTTGAGGGGTGTAGTTTCTTAGGTGGGGTCACTTTTATGGAGTTTATACTTTAGGGGTGCATCAGGGGGGGCTTCAAATGGGACATGGTGTAAAAAAAAAAACAGTCCAGCAAAACCTGCCTTCCAAAAACTGTATGGCATTCCTTTCCTTCTGCGCCCTGCCGTTTGCCCGTACAGCGGTTTACGACCACATATTGAGTTTGGTTTGGCTGTTAACCCTTGCTTTGTAACTGGAAATAAATTATTATAATGGAAAATCTGCCAAAAAAGTGAAATTTTAAAACTGTATCTCTATTTTCCATAAATGTTTGTGGAACACCTAAAGGGTTAACAAAGTTTGTAAAATCAGTTTTGAATACCTTGAGGGGTGTAGTTTATAGAATGGGGTCATTTCTGGGTGGTTTCTATTATGTAAGCCTCGCAAAGTGACTTCAGACCTGAACTGGTCCCTAAAAATTTTAAATTTCTGAAAAATTTCAAGATTTGCTTCTAAACTTCTAAGCCTTGTAACATCCCCAAAAAATAAAATATCATTCCCAAAAGGATCCAAACATGAAGTAGACATATGGGGAATGTAAAGTAATAACTATTTTTGGTGGTATTACTATGTATTATAGAAGTAGAGAAATAGAAACTTGGAAATTTGCAATTTAAAAAAAAAATTGGGTAAATTTTGTATTTTTTTATAAATAAAATTTTTTTTTTTTACTTCATTTTACCAGTGTCATGAAGTACAATATGTGACAAAAAAACTATCTCAGAATGGCCTGGATAAGTCAAAGCGTTTTAAAGTTATCACCACTTAAAGGGATACTGGTCAGATTTGCAAAAAATGGCCTGGTCCTTAAGGTGAAATAAGGCTGTGTCCTAAAGGGGTTAATACTGATAACCTGTGAGCGCCACAGTCTCTTCCTTGACCTGTGACATCACGTTCATCAGTCACATGGCCTAGGCATAGCTCAGTCCCATTCAAGTGAATGGGGCTCAGCTGCGATACCAAGTAGAGCCACTATCCAAAGGTTTGCACTGTACTTGGTAAGCTAAGCTGCAGGGTGGCTGTAGCTCTCACAGAATAGTTGCAGCCTATTCAAACAGCTGATCGGCGGGGGTCCCGGGTGTCGGACCCTCACAATCACATACTTATGACTTATCCAGAGGATAGATAATCAGTATTACACAGTCAAACTACCTCTTTAAAGCCTATTCACGATTTAATGAAAAGTACGAAAAATGTTCCAGTTCAGTTTGTCTGCACTTTTAAGATTCTTGCCTACTGTCAGTAAATCGAAACATTAATAATCTTAAATGTAGGTGGTGGTTGCTTTTTATAAATAAGATACCACAGCAGATGTTAGACATATGCCCTGTATGTATACCAAAGGGAAAATGGTGGATTCAAATGTCAAAAGCAGAAGACTGAAGACTATCTGCCAAAACAAGATTTAATAAGCAGAGGCATACAGTGGCGGAAATAATTATTTGACCCCTCACTGATTTTGTAAGTTTGTCCAATGACAAAGAAATGAAAAGTCTCAGAACAGTATCATTTCAATGGTAGGTTTATTGTAACAGTGGCAGATAGCACATCAAAAGGAAAATCGAAAAAATAACTTTAAATAAAAGATAGCAACTGATTTGCATTTCATTGAGTGAAATAAGTATTTGAACCCTCTAACAAAAAAAGACTTAATACTTGGTGGAAAAACCCTTGTTTGCAAGCACAGAGGTCAAACGTTTCTTGTAATTGATGACCAAGTTTGCGCACATTTTAGGAGGAATGTTGGTCCACTCCTCTTTGCAGATCATCTCTAAATCCCTAAGGTTTCGAGGCTGTCTCTGTGCAACTCTGAGCTTGAGCTCCCTCCATAGGTTTTCGATTGGATTAAGGTCCGGAGACTGACTAGGCCACTCCATGACCTTAATGTGCTTCTTCTTGAGCCACTCCTTTGTTGCCTTTGCTGTATGTTTTGGGTCATTGTCGTGCTGGAACACCCATCCACGACCCATTTTCAGTTTCCTGGCAGAGGGAAGGAGGTTGTCGCTCAGGATTTCACGATACATGGCTCCGTCCATTTTCCCGTTTATGCGAATAAGTTGTCCTGTGCCCTTAGCAGAAAAACACCCCCAAAGCAAAATGTTTCCACCCCCATGCTTGACGGTGGGGACGGTGTTTTGGGGGTCATAGGCAGCATTTTTCTTCCTCCAAACACAGCGAGTTGAGTTAATGCCAAAGAGCTCTATTTTGGTCTCATCAGACCACAGCACCTTCTCCCAGTCACTCTCTGAATCATTCAGGTGTTCATTGGCAAACTTCAGACGGGCCTGCACATGTGCCTTCCTGAGCAGGGGGACCTTGCGAGCCCTGCAGGATTTTAATCCATTGCGGTGTAATGTGTTTCCAATGGTTTTCGTGGTGACTGTGGTCCCTGCTAATTTGAGGTCATTAACTAACTCCTCCCGTGTAGTTCTAGGATGCTTTTTCACCTTTCTCAGAACCATTGACACCCCACGAGGTGAGATCTTGCGTGGAGCCCCAGAGCGAGGTCGATTGATGGTCATTTTGTGCTCCTTCCATTTTCGAACAATCGCACCAACAGTTGTCACCTTCTCTCCCAGCTTCTTGCTAATGGTTTTGTAGCCCATTCCAGCCTTGTGCAGGTCTACAATTTTGTCTCTGACATCCTTGGACAGCTCTTTGGTCTTTCCCATGTTGGAGAGTTTGGAGTCTGCTTGATTGATTGATTCTGTGGACAGGTGTCTTTTATACAGGTGACTAGTTAAGACAGGTGTCCTTAATGAGGGTGACTAATTGAGTAGAAGTGTCTAACCACTCTGTGGGAGCCAGAACTCTTAATGGTTGGTAGGGGTTCAAATACTTATTTCACTCAATGAAATGCAAATCAGTTGCTATCTTTTATTTAAAGTTATTTTTTCGATTTTCCTTTTGATGTGCTATCTGCCACTGTTACAATAAACCTACCATTGAAATGATACTGTTCTGAGACTTTTCATTTCTTTGTCATTGGACAAACTTACAAAATCAGTGAGGGGTCAAATAATTATTTCCGCCACTGTATGTAACGCCCCAGAGTGGCATTACCACTTCTTCACCCCGCTACTATCTCTAATGTGTTAATATCATGTCATCTTGAGTATTTATCTCAGGTCCTATACACTGTGCATTTCTAATGTTTGTAACTGTTATGTTCAAATGTAATGTGCCTGGTTCACCAGCAGGTGGCAGAAAATATGGCAGAGCTGTAATTATATAGAATGGAGCTTTCCATTCCATTCTAACCCCCCTCTGTGGAGGAGTGGGCGAGTCCCACTTCCTGCAGGAAGGGTGTGGACCAGTTACTAGGAGCAGTCTAGCTTCCCCCCTGCTAGGGGAAGGATGGCGTGCTGGGCACATCTTTGCTGAACGTGCCTAGGCCAAGCCAAGCCAGCCAGAGCACCTTCAGCTCTGCTGGATGTGGAGGCCACAGCTTAAAGCCTCAGGAGCCAGGAGGAGAGTTCCCTGGCATAATTAAGAGACAGACTACAAAGAGAGAAGTTAAAGCATAAAGAAGAAGCTAAGTAATACAGCAAGCCTATCAGCCAGGTCTCGAGTCCTGCGGGAACGTGTGGGAATGGCGATCCTGCACTTTTTTATAGCAGGAACGCCGTTCCCTTTCAGGGCCGCCCGTCTTTAACGCCGGCAAAAGGACCAGGAAGCAGTGAAGGCTTTGTACTCACCGCTTCCTGGTCCTCTGTAGGTAACGCTTGTAGTTAGAATATACCATCGGATTGGAGAAAACTCAGATCCCATGGTATATTCTAAATCCGAGGCGTTCCCATGGTGATGGGGACGCTGCATCATTGGTCGGCAGTGCGCCCCCCCCTCCCCGGTATTCTGGTATTAAAATCATTGGTGGGCAGTGCGCCCTCCTACTGCCCTTCCCAGTATTAAATTCATTGGTGGGCAGTGCGTCCTCCCCCCGCCCCCTTCCCAATATTAAAATCATTGATGGGCAGTGCTCCCTCCCCCCCCAGTATTAAAATCATTGGCGGGCAGTGCGCCCCCCCCCCCATCATTGGTGGCAGCGGCAGTTCCGATCGGAGTCCCAGCAGTGTAATGCTGGGGCTCCGATCGGTTACCATGGCAGCCAGGACGCTACTGAAGTCCTGTCTGCTATGGCCAGTTACTCTGCAGCAATATACTTAGATGCGCTGTGGTCACCCGGTTGCTCCTTCTTCTTGTAACTCACAGGTCTGTGCGGCGCATTGCTATAAACATAACCAATGCGCCGCACAGACCTGTGAGTTACAAGAAGAAGGAGCCCCGGGCGGCCACAGTGGATGTAAGTATGCTGCTGACTAACTGACCATGGCAGCCAGACAGGACTTTAGTAGCGTCCTGGCTGCCATGGTAACCGATCGGCGCCCCAGCATTACTCTGCTGGGACTCCAATTGGAACTGCCACCAATGATGGGAGGGGTGAGGGCGCACTGCCCACCAATGATTTTAATACTGGGGAGGGTGCACTGCCCACCAATGATTTTAATACCGGGGAGGGGGGGAGGGCGCACTGCCCACCAATGATTTTAATACAAGGGAGGGTGGGGGAGGGCGCACTGCCCGCCAATGATTTTAATACCGGGGAGGGGGGGAGGGCGCACTGCCCACCAATGACTTTAATACTGGGGAGGGTGGGGGAGGGCGCACTGCCCACCAATGATTTTAATGCTGGGGAGGGGAATGGGGGGCTTACTGCCCACCAATGATTTTAATACCGGGGAGGGGGGCGAGGGTGCACTGCCCACCAATGATTTTGATACCGGGGAGGGGGGGCGCACTGCCCACCAATGATTTTAATACCGGGGAGGGCACACTGGGGGCTGATGGAGAGGTACTGGGGGCTGATGGAGAGGGTACTGGGGGCTGTTGAGAGGCACTGGGGGCTGATGGAGATGCACTGACTGATGGCCTGGGGGCTGATGGAGAGGCACAGACTGAGGGGCCTGGGGGCTGATGGGGAGGCACTGGGGGCTGGTGAGAGGCACTGGGGGCTGGTGAGAAGCACTGGGGGCTGGTGATAGGCACTGGGGGCTGATGGAGAGGCTACTGGGGGCTGATGGAGAGGCTACTGGGGGCTGCTATGAGGCGACTGGGGACTGATATATGGCTACTGGGGCCTTCTATAAGGCTACTGGGGGTTTCTATAAGGCTACTGGGGGCTGCTATGAGGCATGGGGCTCTTATCTGAGGTCTGATTGGGTGTCCTTTATATTGGGGTCTGAGCTGAGGTGTGATCTGAGGTCTTATTGGGGTCTTATTAACATTGGGTATCTTATTGGGGCTGTTAGCTGAGGTCTGATTAACATTGGGGGTCTGATTGGTGGTCTGATCTGAGGTATAATGAAAATTTTTTTTTTTTTCCGGAGCAGCTTGGAGAAAAAAAGGCCTCACAGTCTCCCAAACTCCTTCTGCCTGGCCAAGTCAGCCAGCACCCCTGAGGCCAAGCCTGCCAGCACCCCTGAGGCCAAGCCTGCCAGCACCCCTGAGGCCAAGCCTGCCAGCACCCCTGAGGCCAAGCCTGCCAGCACCCCTGAGGCCAAGCCTGCCAGCACCCCTGAGGCTAAGCCAGCCAGCACCCCTCAGTCTTCAGAACTGTAAGTAAATTATATAAAAGGGGAGATTATAATATGAAAGAGACAAATTATGTCTGAACAGACATAAAGTAAATTCCAGTTTTTGTTTACGTTTTATGTTGCACTGAACTTTCTGCGAAATATATACAGTATATATATATATATATTTTTTATTTTTTTATTTTTTATTTTTTTTTGGGGGGGGGGGGGGGGTCAGGGTGGCAGTGGATCTTGGGTGAGTTCCCACACTTTTTTTCCCAGGACTTGACCCCTGCTGTCAGCACAGCAGAGCCAGAGAGCAACAGATGTAGCAAAGTTGAGTTTGTCTGCCAAAGTTTTAATGTTAAAGCCTGCTGGGACCAAGACAAAGTTTGAAGAGTAAAGCTGCTATTCAACTTCATCACAAAGTCTGGACTCAATTATTTCTTCAAATTCCACAACTATTCCACCTTTTGTTTGCTTCAGAGACAACGCCTGGGGTCCAGCCTTATCCAGGTAGGAGCACCGTGACACTCATACAACATAAAGGGACATTTTAGGCCACCCTATACCACTCGGCCATTCCTACACCTGGGTACCTCCACCATTACAAAAGGGTCACTGGCCGTTGCCGCTGCGTTGCAACTGGCACATTACATGTAATAAAGAGTTACATAAGACGGCCCTATAGGGGCAGGCGCCCATTGCACATACATATAAGAAAGGGGGTCCCATAACAAAGATTAACATGGGACGGGGCCATACTGGTGCTGTACCCCTGACCCCTTTACCCCATAACTTCGTAAGGTTTATGAAGAGGAGATTCCTTGCACAGGTTCTCACCATCTACTTAGAAAGATATGAGGGCATCCTCTCTCCAGCCATAAGATCTGTCTCTATCATAAATACATCCTTGCCTCAGTTAGGCGCGGCTTTGTCCATAGATGCCACCTTCAATTCAAAATACAGAATTGCTCAAGCACTAAGGAACTGCAACAAATATTTTCAGTTGCCCCTGTCCTGCAATACAGTGGAACTCAGCAGCAGTCTTGGAATATAATAAAGTAATATTTAGGGAATACACCATGGAGTTTATTGGGAGAGAGTTGCATCTGTATCTCATGTAAATGATGAATTTGTATATTGGCTCCTTGGTATGGAAAGGGTCACTTATAATCTGGTACCTAAAAACAGGGATGCCCCATATACTGATTCCACTGACCCCAGCTCAGACTGAGCGGTATCATGGAATCGGAAGACATCTAATGGTCTCACAGGGGATTTATGTGGTATACATCAGGTCTCCTTTGTAAAGAAAGTCAATAGAAAAAATAACCACAAATGAGCCTGGAAAAAATGACTGATAGAAGGCGACTGTTACACTATGTATGACACGTTTCATTGTCCTAGTTGTATCTGGATATTGAAAACATATTTTTAAAGGGCTAGTTAATTTTTTCACCCTTCTTAAACAGAACTTGATACCCTTCATTGTTACCAAGGACAGCTCCTCCCCTTTCATGGTGGCTGTCACTGGTATTGCAGCTCAGACCAATGTGAATGGGATGGAGTTGCAATAAACTGCAATACCAGGCACAGCCACTACCAAAAGTGCAGCACTATTCAGAGGATGAGCAGGGCTGTAGGGGTGACTGAGGTTGGAACCCCAGCAATCTGATATAAAAAATATCATAAAAAAGTCTTTCAATATTGCACTGGTCTCTAGATCACTCACAATAAAATGCAATGTCTAATTCTCTGTAGCTCACTTGTCAGTTTTGCTGTCTATGATGAGGAAAATAGAAGAAAAAAGTTCCATCACTATTGAAGATTCTGTTGCTTTGTCTTTATTTTCGGTACCAAATGACATCATGTGGACACCATCTCACACCCCCGCAAATTGACGCGTTTCAAACTATACTGTTTTTAGTCGTAACTGTGTGCACTTCCTGACCCTCGGGTTTAAATAGATCCATTCCCCCTGAAAAGGAGGGGGAGGGGAACCACACCCCCAGGGCGAGGCAAAGCACTTACCCTGTCCTGTGCTACACCCATTATCTACATTTGACATCATATTAAAAAACAACACCTATAAATGCCACAAAAATGCTCAATATGAGGTACAAAATACAAAAACACCTATCTAGGACAAGGTCACATCATAAGATCACTTCATACATTCCAGATCAGAACCTTGATCATGTGCAGTTTTGCCTAGAAAACAATTGCATAATGTGAACACGGTGTAATAAAAAGCATACAAATAAGAAGATAAAATAGAAAGAAAAACCTAATTGAATAGAAAACCTTCTAATAAGGCCTCATGCACATGACCGTGCCGTTTTTTGCGGTCCGCAAACCGCGGATCCGCAAAAAAACGGAAACTGCCCGTCTGCCTTCCTCAATTTGCGGAACGGAACGGGCGGCCCATTGTAGACATGCCTATTCGTGTCAGCAAAATGGACAAGAATAGGACATGCTATATTTTTTTTGCTGGGCCTCGGAACCGAACAACGGATGCGGACATCTTTTGCGGCTCCATTGAAGTGAATGGGTCCGATCCGCAAAAACTGTGGCTCGGATGCGGACCAAAACTACGGTCGTGTGCATGAGGCCTAAGACTTAATAAAACATCGCAATGGCTGTTAATTTGCTTAGGCATATGATATTATAGCAATATTAGGGCACTTTCACACTAGCGTTTTTGTTTTCTGGTATTGAGTTCCGTCACACTGATCAGTTTTATCCTAATGCATTCTGAATAGAGAGCATTCCGTTCAGGATGCATGAGGATGTCTTCAGTTCCGTTCCTCTTACGTTTTTTGGACGGAGAAAATACCGCATCATGCTTCAGTTTTCTCTCCGGCCAAAAATACTGAACACTTGCCGGAATGCCGGATCCGGCATTAATTTACATTGAAGTGTATCAGTGCCAGATCTGGCATTAAGGCCTCTTTCACACGGGCGTCATTTTTTTTGCCCGGATAAGAGCCGGGTGCGTTGCGGGAAAATGCACGATTTTCCCGTGCGAGTGCAAAACATTGTCATGCGTTGCACTCGCGTGAGAAAAATCGCGCATGTTTGGTACCCAAACCCGAACTTCTTCATAGAAGTTCGAGCTTGGGATTGATGTTCTGAAGATTGTATTATTTTCCCTTATAACATGGTTATAAGGGGAAAAAATAGCATTCTGAATACAGAATGCATAGTAAACCAGCGCTAGAGGGGTTAAAAAAATATATAATAATTTAACTCACCTTAGTCCACTTGATCACGAAGCCCGGCATCTCCTTGTGTCTCCTCTGCGCTGAGCGGCTGAACAGGACCTGGGGTGAGCTGCTCCATTAAATACAGGTTAAGGACCTTCGATGACATCACTCCGGTCATCACATGGTACGTCACATGATCTTTTACCATGGTGATTCACCATGGTAAAAGACCATGTGATGACCGGAGTGACGTCATCGAAGGTCCTTAACCGATATTTAATGGAGCAGCTCACCCCAGGTCCTGTTCAGCCGCTCAGCAGGACCTATTACCCATTTAAATCTCACACTCAGGCCCGGCGCTACAATAAGGCAGATCAAGCGGAAAAATGAAACTTATTTTTTTTTATAAATTACTTGCACCGCCGACTCTGCGAGAAGTTACACCGCCACACCACCCCCGGCTCCGCCTCCACCCATCCTGGCCTGCCAGGCCTCCACCCATTCGGGCCCAGCGCTGCTTTCTTGTTGTGACTTTGCGCCGGGTCTCGCAGGATCTCACAATGTACGCCGGAAGATTGTGGGAGGCTGCGAGCGAGAGCAAGACTGCGGAAGAGGAGCAGTCTCATTCTCAGAGCGAGGTAAGTATTTTTTTTTTTAAATGTGCACACCGCTGCCTGGCTTCATAACTCACACAGGGGGGCACCGCACCTGGCATGGCACTATCAAATCCTTCACAGGGGCCCGGCCCCGGGGGCAAAAATATATGGCACTGGCAATAAGTAAACTAAGCAAAAAAAATTATGGAATATATACACAGGGGACAAATGATTATGGAATATATACAGAGGGGGCAAAATGGATATATACAGGGTCCCTGTATATATTGCATTTTGCCCCCTGTATATATATCCATTTGCCCCCTCTGTATATATTCCATTTTGCCCCCTGAATATATATATATCCATTTGCCCCCTCTGTATATAATCCATTTTACCCCTGTATATATATCCATTTTGCCCCCTCTGTATATAATCCATTTTCCCCTGTAAATATATCCATTTTGCCCCCTCTGTATATATTCCATTTTGCCCCCTGTATATATATTCATTTTACCCCCTCTGTATATATTCCATTTTGCCCCCTGTATATATATTCATTTTACCCCCTCTGTATATATTCCATTTTGCCCCCTCTGTATATATTTCATTTTGCCCCCTTCTGTATATATTCCATTTTGCCCCCTCTGTAAATGCATCCATTTTGCCCCCTCTGTAAATGCATCCATTTTGCCCCCTCTGTAAATGCATCTATTTTGCCCCCTCTGTATATATTCAATTTTGCCCCCTCTGTATATATTCCATTTTGCCCCCTCTGTATATATTCAATTTTGCCCCCTCTGTATATATTCCATTTTGTCCCCTGTATATATATCCATGGGATACTGATGTTAGGGGCAGTTTGGGGGAGTGGGGGGCGCCAAAATTTAGCTTCGCTTGTGTTGCCAAAAATCCTTGCACCAGCCCTGCTCGCACTCAAGGTACGGACACCTTCTAGGAGGTTATAGAAAAAGCACTCACTGTAATACATGACCAAAAATCTCAAAATCACAATCTAACCAGAAAACAACAGGATGCTCTGAGGGAGTTAGGCCTCTTTCACACGGGCGTTGCGGGAAAATGTGCGGGTGCGTTGCGGGAACACCCACGATTTTTCAGCGCGAGTGCAAAACATTGTAATGCGTTTTGCACTCGCGTGAGAAAAATCGTGCATGTTTGGTACCAAGACCCGAACTTCTTCACAGAAGTTTGGGTCTGGGATCGGTGTTCTGTAGATTGTATTATTTTCCCTTATAACATGGTTATAAGGGAAAATAATAGCATTCTGAATACAGAATGCATAGTAAAATAGCGCTGGAGGGGTTAAATTTTTTTTAAAGACAATTTAACTCACCTTAGTCCACTTGCTCGCGTAGCCGGCATCTCCTTCTGTCTTCATCTTAGCTTTGTGTAGCAACAGGACCTGTGGTCACGTCACTCCAGTCATCACATGATTTATCACCATGGTAAAAGATCATGTGATGGATCATGTGATGACTGTGACATCACCAAAGGTCCTTGTTACTACACAGAGCTAAGATCAAGACAGAAGGAGATGCCGGGCTGCGCGAGCAAGTGGATTAAGGTGAGTTACATTTTTATTTTTTATTTTTAACCCCTCCAGCGCTATTTTACTATGCATTCTGTATTCAGAATGCTATTATTTTCCCTTATAACCATGTTATAAGGGAAAATAATAATGATCGGGTCTCCATCCCGATCGTCTACTAGCAACCGTGCGTGAAAATCGCACCGCATCCGCACTTGCTTGCGGATGCTTGCGATTTTCACGCAACCCTATTCACTTCTATGGGGCCTGCGTTACGTGAAAAACGCAGAATATAGAGCATGCTGCGATTTTCACGCAACGCACAAGTGATGCGTGAAAATCACCGCTCATGTGAACAGCCCCATAGAAATGAATGGGTCGGTATTCAGTGCGGATGCAATGCGTTCAACTCACGCATCGCATCCGCACGGAATACTCGCCCGTGTGAAAGGGGCCTAAGAGGGTAAAACTGATCTTATAATCACAATGGCAGATAAGGGGGGTTCAGTGGTGGTTTTAAATAAAGAAACATACTACCAACAAATGATAGATCTGTTGTCCGATGCCTCCACATACCAGAAACTGGATAAAAATCCTTTATTGGAATAACAAAAAGAATCTGAACGAGGTTTTATTAGCCACAGGCAAAACAAATTTTTGAATTTGGAGGCACCAGTCACTCCCATAATAAATATACTACCAAAAGTTCACAAAAATGTGAACCCCCCTCCCTTGCGCCCTATTGTCTCAGGCATCGTCTCTCTGATGGAAAAGATGGGAGATTGTCTGGACTCACTGTTATAGCCTTTAGTGAGAAGAGTACCGGGATATACCCGAGACACCACTGATGTACTCAGAAGTGTCTATAATAGACAGTGGCATAGGGATTATGCATGGCTGACCTTAGATGTAGTTTCACTTTATCCCTCCATTCCCCACAATGTAGCTATCCTTGCATTGGAATATCACCTCCACAGGTAAAGTACACATTCAAATGAATTTATAGAATATATTTTGGAGGTGACATCTTTCCTTATGACACATAAATATTTTTCCTTTGATAACAAATGTTTTGTTTAAAGAAGGGGCGTGTCTATGGAAGCAAAATTCTCACCCTCATTGGCGAATTTAACCATGGCTTATTGGGAAGAACGTTATATATTCTCTGAAAATAATCCCTTTTCGTACATGGTGGTCTGGTATGGCAGATACATTGATGACCTGCTCCTTATATGGGGCGGCGATGTGTCTGCCTTACTGGACTTCATTGATTACCAATGGTGGATCCAGAGCCTGGTCTCGGGAGGGGCACTTCCCCGGGCAATAGGAGATTATGCGGCCCCTGTGTCCCCGCCCACCCTCAAGTCACAACCACACACAGCCCCACCCATATATCGTGCCGATACCTCTTACATCAGGTGACGTCTCCTTTGATGTAGATGATCTATTTCTTCATCTTCTCCAATCAGACCAGACCACCATGATGATTTCTTTCAGCCATCTCTCATCTCTGCAGAGTTTGACAGACAGACAGACATCTTAGTTTCCTACTTTTCCTCCCACCGTCTCAACATCCCATCATGCACCCCCAACACTGAGATGCTGTGCCCCCCAAAACTATACTGTAGAAACAGATTAACCCCCTGAAAATACTAGTTACACACAGATAGCGCCCCTTCAATAATTATTGGAACACAATGCTCTAAAAAAAATAACTGCACCCAGCAAATAGTGCCCCTGACACTAATAGTGTAACCTATAATGTCCCCCAAAAATAACTGTGCTAATCTGATACTGTGCCAGGGCGCCCCCACAGTAATAGTGCTTCCCAAAATCCCAACAACAGTAATAATTCTGTGCCAGAGTGCACTTAGTAGTAATAGTGCTCCTACAGTGCCCCCAACAGTAATTGTGTCCCAGAAGTAATAATGCTCCCATAGGCCCCCAGTTGTAATAAAGCCCACTTATAATGTGCACCAGTACAAAAAATGCTCCGTTGTGTGGCAGTAAAAATAAAGTAAAAAGACCTCCTCTTAATGCCCCCAGTAGAGTTAATGTCCCCAGAGTGACCTCATGTGATCCAATGACCCGTATTGTGTGCCACTACAAAAAGACACTTAGTGCGCACAGTTGAGCTAAGGTGCCCATAGTGCTCCTATAATTTTTTCCAGTATAATCCTATATAATGCCCCCAGAAGATGCCCCAATAGTGCTCCTCCCCGTCCTATATAGTGCCCCCATAGTGCTCCTCCCGTCCTATATAGTGCCCCCAGAAGATTCCCCCAATAGTGCTCCTCCCCCATCCCCATAGTGCCCTTCATAATGTGGCAGTATAAAATGCCCCACATAGATGCCCCTATAATGCTTCTCTCACCCCTTCCCCATAGTGGCACCAAAATGGGTGCCAGTAATAAATGACCCTATATAATGCCCCCATAATTCTCTTTTCCCCCTTTCTCCATAGTGCCCCCCATAATGTGCCAGTATATAGGGTCCCCATTAGATGCCCCCATAGTGCTCCTTCCCCCCATTTTCCATAGTGCTCCCCCCATAATGTGCCAGTATATAGGGCCCCCATTAGATGCCCCCATAGAGCTCCTTCCCCACTTCTCCATAGTGCTCCCCCCATAATGTGCCAGTATATAGGGCCCCACCCCCCTTCTTGCCATACTGTACTAAAAATTAAAACAATATACACTTATACTTACCTCCATGACACTGCGATGCAGGCCTCTTCCGGCCTGTGTCCCACTCTGTACGGCTCAGGCGGCGCATCATCGCGCATCATCTGCACCGGCCTCTGATTAGGCTACAGGCACTAGACCTGCAGCCTATCAGAGGAATGGGCAAGGTAGACGCCTCTCCCCTGCCCCGCACCGTTAATGAGCTGACCACTGCCACCGCCGCCGGAATGGTCAGTCCGCCCCTGGCTCTCACTATATTATCGGGGGGGGGGGGGCAATTGCCCCGTTGCTCCCCCTGGATCTGCCAATGTTAATTACATTAATAATAATCTGTACAATCTAAGATTTACTCATCACTTTGATTCACACACTATTAGCTTTTTGGTGAAACTGACGGGGATTCATGGCCGAATTATTTGTACGGAAAGGTTCCGCAAAGAAGTTTCAGGAAATACAATATTAAAAGCCAATAGCCATCATCCTGTTCACACACTTAATGCAATCCCAGTTGGAGAATTTATATGTGCACACAGAAATTGCAGTACAAGTGTTGCTTTTTCTAGCGAATCCCAGTCAATCTGGACACGCCTAACTAAGGGCTCTTTCACACTTGCGTTGTCCGGATCCGGCGTGTACTCCCTTTGCCGGAATTACACGCCGGATCCAGAAAAACGCAAGTGAACTGAAAGCATTTGAAGACGGATCCGTCTTCAAAATGCGTTCAGTGTTACTATGGCAGCCAGGACGCTATTAAAGTCCTGGTTGCCATAGTAGTAGTGGGGAGCGGGGGAGCAGTATACTTACCATCCGTGCGGCTCCCGGGGCGCTCCAGAATGACGTCAGAGCGCCCCATGCGCAAGGATGACGTGCCATGCGATCACGTCATCCATGCGCGTGGGGCGCCCTGACGTCACTCTGGAGCGCCCGGGGAGCCGCACGGACGGTAAGTATACTGCTCCCCCGCTCCCCACTACACTTTACCATGGCTGCCAGGACTTTAGCGTCCCGGCAGCCATGGTAACCATTCAGAAAAAGCTAAACGTCGGATCCGGCAATGCGCCGAAACGACGTTTAGCTTAAGGCCGGATCCGGATTAATGCCTTTCAATGGGCATTAATTCCGGATCCGGCCTTGCGGCAAGTGTTCAGGATTTTTGGCTGGAGCAAAAAGCGCAGCATGCTGCGGTATTTTCTCCGGCCAAAAAACGTTCCGGTCCTGAACTGAAGACATCCTGATGCATCCTGAACGGATTTCTCTCCATTCAGAATGCATGAGGATAAAACTGATCAGGATTCTTCCGGCATAGAGCCCCGACGACGGAACTCTATGCCGGAAAAGAACGCAGGTGTGAAAGAGCCCTAAGAGATTATGCAGACTGGATGTCATCCAGAGGTTTGAACATTGCTAGGAATAAATCTAGAACAGAATTATTGTTCAAACCTTCAAGAAATAATACCACGAAAAAAAGATAAAATAACCTCTGAACAACCTACACCTGTCCTGACATAGAGTCGCCTGTTCACACAAATACAGCCTGCGATTAAAAAATGTCTCCCCATTTTGTATGAAAATGACATACTATATGATACCTTGTAAAATGGATGCAGAATAGCGTTGAGACGACATTGGCCAGTGTTCTTTCTCCATCTATGTTTACGCATACCGCAAATAAACCATCGGGTACTTGGTTAAAATATTTTGGCTTCACTAAATGTGGAGGACATCCTTGTAAAACATGCAGATATGCCCTACCTACAAAAAAAAAAATCACAATTCGACACACACTGAAATGTTCCTGAAAAAAAGTTCCTTTAACTGTAACACAATGGGTATTATTTATGTCATTAGGTGTACAATCTGTGATCTTATGTATGTGGGGAGTTCTAGCAGAAAATTCAATACAAGGTTGCGGGAACATATCAATTATATTTCCAATCCCTCAGCGACGGGTATATGAAATGCAGCAAATCATTTTATTACAGAACATAATCTGAGTTTAAATAGCTTCTGTACGTTTGTGATTGAAAAGCTAGTGGTCCCGCCCAGAGGTCGTAACATGAAGAAAAAGATTTTGCAGCGGGAGGCATATTGAATCTTCAAATTGAATACCAGATACCCTTTTGGTCTCAATCTGAAAAAAATAATTTATGTATTTTTACTACTATTGCTATAATATCATATGCCTAAGCAAATTAACAGCCATTGCGATGTTTTATTAAGTGTTATTAGAAGGTTTCCTATTCAATTAGGTTTTTCTTTCTATTTTATCTTCTTATTTGTATGCTTTTTATTACACTGTGTTCACATTATGCAATTTTTTCAAGGCAAAACTGCACATGATCAAGGTTCCAAACTGGAATGTATGAAGTGATCTTATGATGTGACCTTGTCCTAGATAGGTGTTTTTGTATTTTGAACCTCATTTTTCACATTTTTGTGGGATTTATAGGTGTTGTTTTTTTAATATGATGTCAAATGTAGATAATGGGTGTTGTTTTTTAACCACTTCACATCCGGGCCATTCACTCCCTTCCTGACCAGCCCTAATTTTGCAAATCTGACATATTTCACTTTATGTGGTAATGACTTTGGAACTCTTTTACTTATCCAAGCCATTCAGAGATTGTTTTCTCGTGACACATTGTACTTCATGACAGTCATAAATTTGAATCAATATATTTCACCTTTATTTATTAAAAAATCCCAAATTTACCAAAGATTTTGAAAAATTCGCAATTTTCTAAATTCCAATTTCTCTGCTTTTAAAACAGAAAGTGATACCTCATAAAATATTTATCACTTAACATTCCCCATATGTCTACCTTATGTTGGCATCATTTTGTAAATGTCATTTAATTTTTTTAGGACGTTAGAAGGCTTAGACTTTTAGAAGCAATTCTTAAAATTTTTTAAGAAAATTGCCCAAACCCACTTTTTAAAGACCAGTTCAGGTCTGAAGTCACTTTGTGGGGCTTACATAGTGGAAACCCCCCATAAATGACCCCATTGTAGAAACTACGACCCTCAAGTTACTTAAAAATGATTTTACAAACTTTGTTAACCCTTTTGGCGTTCCGCAAGAATTAAAAGGAAAAAAAAGATCTAATTTTTAAATTTCACATTTTTGGCAGATTTTCCATTTTTTATACATTTTTTTCTTTAACACATCGAGGATTAACAGCCTAACAAAACTCAATATTTATTACCCTGATTCTGCTGTTTACAGAAACACCCCACATGTGGTCATACACTGCTGTATGGGCACACGGCAGGGCGCAGAAGAAAAGGAGTGCCACATGGTTTTTGGAAGGCAGATTTTGCTGAACTGGTTTTTAGAGGCATTTGAAGCCCCCTGATGCACCCTTACAGTAGAAACTCCCAAAAAGTGACCCCATTTTGGAAACTAGGGGATAAGGTGCCAGTTTTATTGGTACTATTTTTGGGTACATATGATTTTTTTGATCATTTATTATAACACTTTATGGGGCAAGGTGACCAAAAAATTGGTTGTTTTAGCACAGTTTTTTTTTTACAGCGTTCACCTGAGGGGTTAAGTCATGTGACATTTTTATAGAGCAGATCGTTACGGACGTGGCGTTACCTAATATGTATACTCTTTCTTTTTTATTTAGGTTTTGCACCATAATAGCATATTTGAAACAAAAAAATATGTTTTAATGTGTCCATGTTCTGAGAGCTATATTTATTTATTTTTTTTTAAATGATTTTCTTGTAGGAGCTCATTTTTTGCGGGATGAGGTGACGGTTTTATTGGTACCATTATGTGGGACATACGCCTTTTTGATCACTTGGTGTTCCACTTTTTGTGATGTAAGGTGACAAAAATGGCTTTTCTTGACACAGTTTTTTTATGATGTTTATTGGACTGGATGGATCATGTGATATATTTATAGAGCTGACCGTCACGGACGCGGCAATACCAAATATGTCTATTTTATTAATTTTTTTCTATTTTTTACATTTTGTTTTTATTCCTTAGTTGGGGAATTTTTTTTTTTACATGTGAAACCTTTTTTTAATTTTTTTATTTTAACAATTAATTTTTTATTTTATTTTTTATTTTACACTTTTCGTCCCCCATAAGGTCATACAAGACCTATGGGGGACATTTAACTTCATTTTTTTTTTCACTATTGATTTCTCCTGTAACTGGGGCTGACACAGTAGCCCCAGTTACAGGGGAAAGACACCCCCAGAGAGGCTGTACAGCGGTATACAGCGCTGTACAACCTCAGTGCAGGGCTGATCGAGGTCTGTGAAAGACCCGACAGCTCCTGCACTCTCCGGCCCTGGCGGTAACATAACGCATAGTGCTTCCTACACTGTATACACAGCACTCGGTGAGCACTGTGTACACAGCAATCTAAAAGGCAGGGACACCTGGGAACTGTCCCTGCCTTCTCTAAGGGTTTCCCTGCTGTCACTGACAGTGGGCAACCTGATCTGCAGAAACGTCCATTCAGAGATATAGAACCACCTCCCGGACCTTTTTAGTCCATGTGCGGACGGGAGGTGGTTAATATGTCAAAGGTAATGGGTGTAGCACAGGACAGAGTAAGTGCTTTGCCTCGCCCTGGAGGTGTCGTTCCCCTCCCCCTCCTTTTAAGGGAAAATGGATCTATTTAAACCAGAGGGTTAGGCAGTGCACACAGTTACGAGTTTGAGATGGTGTCCACATGATGTCATTTGTTACCAAAAATAAGACAAAGCAACAGAATCTATAATAGTGTTGGAACTTTTTTCTGCTATTTATATCTTGAGAACTTACCTGGTTCGTTCCGTGCACGGAGGATAAAGGATACATGGTGAGCTGGACATTTTGTTTATTAACTTGATGAGGAAAATCATCTAGTTCAAATTAGGGGCAGATTTTGAATTTATGGGGCTCCAAGCAAAATTATGTTTTGGGGATCCCACTGCACTGCTAAGCTCCACCCCTCAAACCACTAAGCTCCACCCTTTTATATCTCTGTTCCTCACCAATTGGCCCGCTAAGCTCCACTCTTAGGTGACCATTCTGCTACCATCTTCCAGGTGAGAAAGGCTCCCTCCCCCACTGGGCCCCATTGGCAGCTGAACTGACTGCACAGGTGGTACAGTATGTCTCTGCCCCTGGTTTAGATTTTTAGTTTTTTCAACTGCTTGTGGCCAGAACAGGACCCTCTAATCTGTGGACCACCAAGCATTTGCTTGGTTCACATGGTGGTGGCGTTTGCCCCGATTATAATTACAGGGTGACCCTTTCATAGCAGAAGAGGATCAAGCCCAATTGTCAAGAACATACATTTGTACAATGGGTCACCGAACGAACCATCAAAATTTGTTGGTTGATATGATAAGTTATTTGGCACTAGGGGCGGACTGACCATTCGGGCACTTCGGACATGGTCGGGATGGGGGCCCGCCGCAGAATAACATAACACCGGGCCCCGCTCACTGTAATACTAATATTCATATGTGAACAACGTGAACTCCTCTGCGATCCTCTCCCTCTGAGCTCTCTGTACTCACAAACTCAGTAGCAGGCCGGGTGGCAGCGCAACTCACTGATGTCACGCGCCTGCTCTTCCTACTTCATTCATAAAGTGGGAGGAGCAGGCGCGTGACGTCAGTGAGTTGCGCTGCCGCCCGGCCTGCTACTAAGTTTGTGAGTACAGAGAGGGAGAGGATCGCAGAGGAGTTCACGTTGTTCACATATGAATATTAGTATTACAGTGAGCGGGGCCCGGTGTAATAGAATACAGTGACTGCACCGGGCCCCGCTGCCATTACAACCACAGATGCCGGTCCCCAGTCCCTGTATTGGGGATCATTCACTCACAGGGACACTGTTATCGGGGGATCTGTGGATGACACATATATAGCATAAGGTGCTATATATGTGTCACCCACAGATCCCCCCCCCCCACAACAGTGCCATCCACAGATCCCCACAACAGTGCCATCCACAGAGCCCCCATAACAGTGCCATCCACAGAGCCCCCATAACAGTGCCATCCACAGAGCTCCCATAACAGTGCCATCCACAGATCCCCTCCATAAGTGCCATCCACAGATCCCCCCATAACAGTGCCATCCACAGATCCCCCCCATAACAGTGCCATCCACAGATCCCCCCACATCAGTGTCATCCACAGATCCCCACAACAGTGTCATCCACAGAGCCCCCATAACAGTGCCATCCAGAGAGCCCCCATAACAGTGCCATCCACAGAGCCCCCATAACACCTTTTGGTTAAAAATATTTTTTAATTTGGCTATTCCCCACCCCTCTTGTAATTGTTCCGCTACTTGTGGGCTGCGCGGGAATGTGTTCAGTCACTTCGGTGGGCAATCCCTTCCTGCAGCGCGTGATCCCGCAAGACCTGCCGCTGTAGGTCACGGTCTCACGGGATTACGCGCCATAGGATGGGATTGCGCACCGAAGTGACTGAACTCATGCCCATGTAGCCCGCAAGTAGCGGATCAGTGGAACAAGTACAAGGTGGGTGGGGGGATGATCTGTGGGGTTGCCCAGACGGCTAGGCCCTTCACAGTAGTTATTAACCCCTTTCAGCAGTCCCCCATTCACTGAAGGGGGGACTGCTGAAAGGGATTAATAACTACTGTGAAGGGCCTCCCCCCTTTCACAGTAGTTATGCCCAGATATGTGCCCCCTTCACAGTAGTTATGCCCAGATATGTGCCCCCTTCACAGTAGTTATGCCCAGATATGTGCCCCCTTCACTGTAGTTATGCCCAGATATGTGCCCCCTTCACTGTAGTTATGCCCAGATATGTGCCCCCTTCACAGTAGTTATGCCCACTCTGTTTCTAACAGAGGCTCACTAATGGACGCTGAGATTAGATTACCCCATATGAAAGCATTGAATCAATGCTTTCCTATGGGGAAAAATTTGAACCTGGAGGTCGTCATGCAGGGTGTGAGGATGTCCAGCGTCAGATACCAGACCAAAGGTCTGTTTTAATCCAGGAACCCCTTAGGTGGCTGCCAGCCACTAGAGGCTGACTTATTGCTGGAATGTAAACAATGCAGTTTCTCTATAACATTGGAGATCGATTTGCAAAAGGGACACTGTACCCAGACCACTGCAATGAGCTGAAGTGGTCTGGGTGCCTTTTGTGTCACTTTAACTTTTAAATCTTATTAAAGATTGTGTACGGTGTTGCTGGAGGCAGGGCATGGAGGCGGGACAAGGGTGGGGCTTGCAGCAGAACATGGGTGGGGCCTGTAAGGGGGCCCTTGATTTATTTTGCCCGGGCGCCCTGTGGGTTCTCAGTCCGCCCCTGTTTGGCACATAAAGTTGTTTGTTGGCAACTTATTACCCCATGAGGACAAATGATAGCAGTAGCGATCATTCATGCCTATACAGAGAGGATGATTGCTGCATGTAAATTTATAGACCTGGCAAGGATTCATTGTCCTTTGAATCCACCCATGTAAATGGACTCTAACACTATACAGTATGCCAATGACACCTATCCAGAGTTCAGTAGAGGGGGCTCTGCTTGGTCTTCAGCAGTCCTGAGGTTGAATAGAACAGCAGCTGACAAGTGTGACTGATGCTCTATTCAAATAGGAGAACATGGGACTCCCATTCTTGCGATTGGTGGGGTCCCAGTGGTTGGAAGCCAACCGATCAAACATATCCTTTGTATAGGGAATAAGTGTTGTTTATGGGAAAACCCCTTTAAGGATACTAAAATAAAAAGCATGACACGTTCCCTTTAAGACCAGTTTAGCCCAGGTCCTAAAAAACATATTTCTAGTTGAAAAACAGCCCAAAATATTGTGAACGAGGCAACAGTTTAGAAATCCAATAAATAATTAATATTTTTGTGACACAGTGAGGGGTTTTGTATGGGAAGGCATGTATTTTCCTCCCAGCATGTGCGGCTGGGCTGGTTTCCAGCAAGGTTAGGTCAAATACTCGTGTTTAAGTGCCGGTCCGTGTTTTGGCAGTCCTTAAATAGGCAGCTGGGCTCAGCAGAGAGGTCTCTGTTTTTGGGATCTGAGGCTTTGATCCGTGCTGGAGAGCCGCACTCTGGGGAAACAGGCTCCCTAAAGCCTGCTGTGGACTACTGGAGGCACAACTGCCAGCAAGGTGACTTGTGTTATATGAACTTTCCATTGTGTGTGAATTAACACCAAGACTGCAAAGTTACATGCAGTTTTGTGCAATTGCCTAAAGTGTGAATAAACACTTATGTTTTGAGTTAAGAACTTGTATTTTGCCTCTGTACTGCACCCTCTTACCCTATCTACCAGAGCGGAACCCCACAGATTATATCATTATAAAAGTGTGCCCAGATTGCCTGTGTATATAGAGGTGCTCCTCCTGGAAAGTCTGCCATTAGTTATGAGTATATTGCAGTAGACTGTATTATGATTTTACTGCAAGAGGCAGGGGCGTAACTAGAGTTCTATGGGCCCCAGGGCAAACTTTGAATTGGAGGGAATGGGGGCAAAATGAAATATAGTGAGACTCTTACTATATTTCATTTTGCCCCCGCCCACTCCCTCTATACATTTTGATTTTTGCCCACAGAGTATTTCATTTTCATTTGCCCCCGAGCTCCTCATTATTTGCTGCCCTATTATGGCCGGTCCGGGCCCTTCAGACACACTGCCTCACGGCACCACTGATCATCATTCATGTCCCCCCTCCGTATGAAGCTGGACGCCGGTGTGTGCCATTTTTTATATAAAAAAAAGACTACCTACTCTTGTTTGTTCCGCTCTCCTCACTTGAGGGCTGAGGCGGCCGGCGGGCTCGTTATTCCTGGCTGCTGTGATCCCGCGAGACCCGCCGCGGAGGTCACGGGTCTTGCGCTGACAAGTAAGCACAGCGCAGCCACACAAAATATAGGGAGGGCCCGCCGCACTTAAAAAAAAAACACTATGGGCCCCCCTGACTTAGGAGCCTGGTCGCAATTGCGACCGCTGCGACCCCTATAGCGACCACCTGTATCAGACATTTATGCCATAAATGTCCAGATGGGACAACCCCCTTTAAGGCTATGTGCAGGACAAAATAGTGCACTACATTGAACTACTTTGGCATCATACCAGAAACCACAACAGAAAAAGACATCTGGCGCCAATGTCTGTTTTCTCACTAAATATGTGAACCTAGACTAAAATTTTTCACACTCTTACATAGGAAGTTCTGTTTAGAACTACATTTGAAGTTTTGTGCTGGTTACAGCTACTCAAAGTTGTCATGGCCCACATGAGTACCACATGTGGGTCCAGGCCCTGGTACAATAATTTGGCCAAAAAAGTTTAGCAGAAGACAACTTCATTTAGAGCTGACTTTGGAGCTAATTGCTTGCCTTTAGGGTTGTGTCTTTTAAGTGGGAGTGGCCAGCTTTAAAAAGAGATTCTCCCCTGAGGAGTCAGTAAATACCTGTTCATAGGGTCATACTAGACCACTTGAGTTCCATAAGATCCTTAGTGGGCCCAGGCATTGACCTAGTAATGTAACTCCTAAGTGTAGAAAATGTAATCACATTTTAACTTGCCATTAGGGTCCATTTATTATGAGCTAATCCATAAACATCCTACTAGACTTTACTTATAATTTGTGTTGCGTCTACAATAATAGCAGCAGAGTTTACAATCCAATTTAAAGTGAACATGCAGATTTTATGTATAGGTGCCCTCAGAATTATCTCCTCTGGTAGGTCCAAACTAAGCTGCTTAGTAAATCACACCCTAAAAGTGAAGGTCTAATGTTACACATGGTCAACACAAGGATAACACATTCCTCCTCCTCCACCATTAGGGTCTATATTACTATTTATAATCCGTCCGAACTGGCATGGAGGATTAATCTTTGGGTCCTAAACGTTTCAGAGGTCACGTCTGTATAATGGATAACACAGCGAATATTAATATTTAATAGAAAAAGTTAAGAAGGTGAGAGAACATTATTACACTTGTCAACAATAAAATTTGCTGCAGATTTTCAGTTGCTAAGACAGGCCTATCAATAATTTATGGGATACAGAATGTTAAATATTAAATACAAAGCCTTGGACAAAGGAAGGGGACGACGAGCAGGTGATAGTGTTCAACGGCCATAAAAATCTGCTCAACAACCCGATAGAACTGCATTAAACATTGCTATCTTAGGTGGCTTTGTAAAGGTTTTTCTTGTTCTGTGTATTATATCCATATATCAGCTTTGCAAGGATGGGTGCCTTTATTGTTAATAGGCTACATGACATTTTATCCTTAGGCTGTGTCTGGTATTGCAATTCTACTCCATTCACTGGAATGGGGCTTAAATGCAATACCAGACAAATCCAATGGAAAATGGTGATGCTGTTTCTGGAAATAAAAAAGCTATTTTCTTTCCTAATTTCAAACAACCTATTTAACCACCTCCGGACCGCCTAACGCACATGTGCGTTCCGGAGGTGGCAGGCTGGCGCACAGTCACGCATATACGCGTCATCTCGCGATACGCGAGATTTCCTGTGAACGCGCGCACACAGGCGCGCGCGCTCACAGGAACGGAAGGTAAGCGAGTGGATCTCCAGCATGCCAGCGGCGATCGCTCGCTGGCAGGCTGGAGATCCGAATTTTTTAACCCCTAACAGGTATATTAGACGCTGTTTTCATAACAGCGTCTAATATACCTCCTACCTGGTCCTCTGGTGGTCCCTTTTGTTAGGATCGACCACCAGAGGACTCAGGTAGGTCAGTACAGTCGCACCAAACACCACACTACACTACACCCCCCCCCCGTCACTTATTAACCCCTTATAAACCCCTGATCACCCATGATCACCCCATATAAACTCCCTGATCACCCCCCTGTCATTGATCACCGCCCTGTCATTGATCACCCCCCTGTCAGGCTCCGTTCAGACGTCCGTATGATTTTTACGGATCCACGGATACATGGATCGGATCCGCAAAACGCATACGGACGTCTAAATGGAGCCTTACAGGGGGGTGATCAATGACAGGCGGGTGATCACCCATATACACTCCCTGATCACCCCCTGTCATTGATCACCCCCCTGTCACTGATCACCCCCCTGTAAGGCTCCATTCAGACGTCCGCATGATTTTTACGGATCCATGGATCGGATCCGCAAAACACATGCGGACGTCTGAATGGAGCCTTACAGGGGGGTGATCACCCATATACACTCCCTGATCACCCCCTGTCATTGATCACCCCCCTGTAAGGCTCCATTCAGACGTCCGCATGTTTTTTGTGGATCCGATCAATGTATCCATGGATCCGTAAAAAATCATACGGACGTCTGAATGGAGCCTTACAGGGGGGGTGATCAGTGACAGGGGGGTGATCACCCTGATCACCCCCTGTCATTGATAACCCCCCTGTAAGGCTCCATTCAGACGTCCGCATGTTTTTTGTGGATCCGATCCATGAATCCGTAAAAAATCATGCGGATGTCTGAATGGAGCCTTACAGGGGGGGTGATCAGTGACAGGGGGGTGATCACCCTGATCACCCCCTGTCATTGATAACCCCCCTGTAAGGCTCCATTCAGACGTCCGCATGTTTTTTGTGGATCCGATCCATGTATCCATGGATCCGTAAAAAATCATGCGGATGTCTGAATGGAGCCTTACAGGGGGGGTGATCCGTGACAGGGGGGTGATCACCCTGATAACCACCCTGTAAGGCTCCATTCAGACGTCCGCATGTTTTTTGTGGATCCGATCCATGTATCCATGGATCCGTAAAAAATCATGCGGATGTCTGAATGGAGCCTTACAGGGGGGGTGATCAGTGACAGGGGGGTGATCACCCTGATCACCCCCTGTCATTGATAACCCCCCTGTAAGGCTCCATTCAGACGTCCGCATGTTTTTTGTGGATCCGATCCATGTATCCATGGATCCGTAAAAAATCATGCGGATGTCTGAATGGAGCCTTACAGGGGGGGTGATCCGTGACAGGGGGTGATCACCCTGATCACCCTGATCACCCCCTGTCATTGATAACCCCCCTGTAAGGCTCCATTCAGACGTCCGCATGTTTTTTGTGGATCCGATCCATGTATCCATGGATCCGTAAAAAATCATGCGGATGTCTGAATGGAGCCTTACAGGGGGGGTGATCCGTGACAGGGGGGTGATCACCCTGATCACCCTGATCACCCCCTGTCATTGATAACCCCCCTGTAAGGCTCCATTCAGACGTCCGCATGTTTTTTGTGGATCCGATCCATGTATCCATGGATCCGTAAAAAATCATGCGGATGTCTGAATGGAGCCTTACAGGGGGGGTGATCAGTGACAGGGGGGTGATCACCCTGATCACCCCCTGTCATTGATAACCCCCCTGTAAGGCTCCATTCAGACGTCCGCATGTGTTTTGCGGATCCGATCCATGGATCCGTAAAAATTATACGGACGTCTGAATGGAGCCTTACCAGGGGGGTGATCAATGACAGGGGGGTGATCCGGGAGTCTATATGGGTGATTACCCCCCTGTCATTGATCACCCCCACTGTCATTGATCACCCCCCCTGTCATTGATCACCCCCCCCTGTAAGGCTCCATTCAGACATTTGTGTTTGGCACAAGTTAGCGGAAATTTTTTTTTGTTTTTGTTTTTTCTTACTAAGTCTCATATTCTACTAACTTGTGTCAAAAAATAAAATCTCCCATGAACTCACCATACCCCTCACGGAATCCAAATGCGTAAACATTTTTAGACATTTATATTCCAGACTTCTTCTCACGCTTTAGGGCCCCTAAAAAGCCAGGGCAGTATAAATACCCCACATGTGACCCCATTTCGGAAAGAAGACACCCCAAGGTATTCGCTGAGGGGCATATTGAGTCCATGAAAGATTGAAATTTTTGTCCTAAGTTAGCGGAAAGTGAGACTTTGTGAGAAAAAAACCAAAAAAATCTATTTCCGCTAACATATGCAAAAAATAAAAAATTTCTAGGAACTCGCCAGGCCCCTCATTGAATACCTTGGGGTGTCTTCTTTCCAAAGTGGGGTCACATGTGGGGTATTTATACTGCCCAGGCTTTTTAGGGGCCCGAAAGTGTGAGAAGAAGTCTGGGATCCAAATGTCTAAAAATGCCCTCCTAAAAGGAATTTGGGCCCCTTTGCGCATCTAGGCTGCAAAAAAGTGTGACACATCTGGTATCGCCGTACTCAGGAGAAGTTGGGGAATGTGTTTTGGGGTGTCATTTTACATATACCCATGCTGGGTGAGAGAAATATCTTGGTCAAATGCCAACTTTGTATAAAAAAATGGAAAAGTTGTCTTTTGCCAAGATATTTCTCTCATCCAGCATGGGTATATGTAAAATGACACCCCAAAACACATTCCCCAACTTCTCCTGAGTACGGCGATACCAGATGTGACACTTTTTTGCAGCCAAGGTGGGCAAAGGGGCACACATTCCAAAGTGCACCTTTCGGATTTCACAGGCCATTTTTTACAGATTTTGATTGCAAGGTACTTCTCACACATTTGGGCCCCTAAATTGCCAGGGCACTATAACTACGCCACAAGTGACCCCATTTTGGAAAGAAGACACCCCAAGGTATTCCGTGAGGGGCATGGCGAGTTCCTAGAATTTTTTATTTTTTGTCACAAGTTAGCGGAAAATGATGATTTTTCTTTTTTTTTCTTTTTTCCTTACAAAGTCTCATATTCCACTAACTTGCGACAAAAAAAAAAAAATTCTAGGAACTCGCCATGCCCCTCACAGAATACCTTGGGGTGTCTTCTTTCCAAAATGGGGTCACTTGTGGCGTAGTTATACTGCCCTGGCAATTTAGGGGCCCAAATGTGTGAGAAGTACCTTGCAATCAAAATGTGTAAAAAATGGCCTGCAAAATCTGAAAGGTGCACTTTGGAATATGTGCCCCTTTGCCCACCTTGGCAGCAAAAAAGTGTGACACATCTGGTATCGCCGTACTCAGGAGAAGTTGGGGAATGTGTTTTGGGGTGTCATTTTACATATACCCATGCTGGATGAGAGAAATATCTTGGCAAAAGACAACTTTTCCCATTTTTTTATACAAAGTTGGCATTTGACCAAGATATTTTTCTCACCCAGCATGGGTATATGTAAAATGACACCCCAAAACACATTCCCCAACTTCTCCTGAGTACGGCGATACCAGATGTGTCACACTTTTTTGCTGCCAAGGTGGGCAAAGGGGCACATATTCCAAAGTGCACCTTTTGGATTTCACCGGTCATTTTTTACACATTTTGATTGCAAAGTTCTTCTCACACATTTGGGCCCCTAAATTGCCAGGGCAGTATAACTACCCCACAAGTGACCCCATTTTGGAAAGAAGACACCCCAAGGTATTCCGTGAGGGGCATGGCGAGTTCCTAGAATTTTTTATTTTTTGTCGCAAGTTAGTGGAATATGAGACTTTGTAAGAAAAATAAAAAAAATAAAAATCATCATCATTTTCCGCTAACTTGTGACAAAAAATAAAAAGTTCTATGAACTCACTATGCCCATCAGCGAATACCTTAGGGTGTCTACTTTCCGAAATGAGGTCATTTGTGGGGGTTTTCTACTGTTTGGGCATTGTAGAACCTCAGGAATCATGACAGGTGCTCAGAAAGTCAGAGCTGTTTCAAAAAGCGGAAATTCACATTTTTGTACCATAGTTTGTAAATGCTATAACTTTTACCCAAACCATTTTTTTTTTGCCCAAACATTTTTTTTTATCAAAGACATGTAGAACAATAAATTTGGCGAAAAATTTATATATGGATGTCGTTTTTTTTGCAAAATTTTACAGCTGAAAGTGAAAAATGTCATTTTTTTGCAAAAAAATCGTTACATTTTGATTAATAACAAAAAAAGTAAAAATGTCAGCAGCAATAAAATACCACCCAATGAAAGCTCCATTAGTGAGAAGAAAAGGAGGTAAAATTCATTTGGGTGGTAAGTTGCATGACCGAGCGATAAACGGTGAAAGGAGTGTAGTGCCGAAGTGTAAAAAGTGCTCTGGTCATGAAGGGGGTTTCACCTAGCGGGGCTGAAGTGGTTAAAGGCACCTCTCACCATGAAAATGCAAGGCAACATGGTATAGAGCAGTGGGAGCTGGGCACACTGGTATACAATTTTATAGGAACAGATTCAGTAAAACCTGTAATTTATTTATTTTAATTTCAGCTCATTCTGGGCTTTGAAGTCAAGGAGGAGGTCCTATTAGTGACTGACAGCTCTCTCTGTATTCACAGTCATAGAGGGAAGGCTGTCAATCACTGATAGGACCACCTCACTGACTTTAAAGCCCAGAATTAGCAGAAATTCAAATGTATAAATTGCACGTTTTACCTACTCTTTCTCATAAAACTATACATCAATTTGCTCAGCTACTCCTGGCTCTATAACAAGGAATTGGTAAAAAAAAAAAAACACAATTACGCCATTGTGGTATGGGCTTTGGTTTTAAGGCATTCACTAGGTAGTAAAACTGACCTGGTAGCTTATTATTCTTTGTGTCAGTACAATTACAGAGATACCATTTTTTTGTTTTAATACTTTTAAAAAGTTTAAATTTTTTTAAATAAAACACTTTTTTATCACTTTTATTCATTTTTTTGGAAAATGAAATGACCAAAAATAGCGATTTTGCATTTAGATTTTTTTTCCGTGACACTGTTCACCACACAAATACTTCTATTATTTAATAGTTTGGACATTTTTTAGACATGATTCCAATTATGTATATTAAATATTGTTTATTTTTACATATACATTACAAGTGGGTGATTTGATTTGTTTATTCAGTTTTTTTATTTTTTGTCTAAACTTTCATTCCTTTTTTTAACTTTACTTTTAACCCACCCCTAAGGGAATTCAACATAAATCACATACCATAGACAGCAATGACTTACCATTGCAGTCTATAGGAATATAACTGTGTTCCTAATAACCCCTGCCACAAGCAGGGCTTAAAAGGTTTGTCTGGTTTCCTATATCAGTGACCTATCCTCAAGATAGGTCATCAATTTCAGATTGGCGGGGGGTCCGACTCCTGCCACCCCGCGCTGATCAGCTGTTTGAAGAGCACGCAGCGCTCCTCTCTTCACTGTTTACCTGCCCGCAGTCGACATTGCAGCAGCGAGTAGGTATAGATACAGGTGTAACTACAGCCCCTCCATCCTGTGGATAGATTATTAATACAGAAAACCAGACAACCTTTTAATAGTAACATTACTATGGCAGCTCTTGCAATTTAATCGCAGGGGGATGTTTGGTCCGGAAGGGGGAGGGGGGAATGTCTGGAGAAATACAATATGTATACATTTTAAAAAAAAAGCTGCTCTCCAGTTTCATTTCACCCTTCTTCTTTACTCACCTTCTGCAGCTCTAGTCTCTGTACTTTCTGTAGGTGGACAGCAGCTTGTCCCATGTGACCATCAAGGAGCTGCATCTGCCAGGAGTGCATTGCAGTCCGCTCTTGCTTACCCTGCCTCTCGATTGCTGAAGCTCTGTTCTCCTGTTTTCCTCACCTGCACAGAAAATAGTTCCTTTCAACCACAGGAAAAACAGCATGGTGTTCTGCTAGAGATAAACATATGTACATTAAAAAACCTAACTAGAAATATTGACTGTATATGTGCCGCTGACATCTGGGCACACCTGGAAGTGGACACGGCGCTCCATTGTCCGACCCAGATCCTCTGGGCTTCGAAACACCCATGGGGTGGGGAGGGTGAGATTGACAGGGCCAGGCGAGGTGTCCGGTCCTGTCAATAACAGGGAACTTGTGGAGCCTCTTGAGCAGTGTGGCCAGCCCCTCGCTGCTCCAGAAGACTGATTTGGAAAAAATTTTATTCATTAGAATTGATTTGCTTATCTCTAAACCTAACAATATTGTATATTGCAATACAACTTAATTTGAGAGGCAACTTAATTTGAGTAACCTTTTTAAGGAACCATATCTTAACTACTGTCAGACCTCTACCTAGGCAAGAAGTCGTACAAACCCACATGAGCACACCCAACCCAAGGTCAGGGGGGTACACCCCTACAACCACTGTGGGGGCCTCAAGGTCACACCATACACCTTCTCAGTCAACATAGGGTTCTTTCCCCATCGGTAGCACAATGGTAGCAAACAATGAAGGGGGCAAACAAGTGCCTCCTAATGTAAGATAACTGAGGGTTGAACTGGTGTCAGGAAGGAAATCAAATTCGATGTCTCCATTATGTAAACCCCTATATATCTTATACATATAGATGAACCAAGGAATACACTTACAACTTAGAACAAAAAGCGTTACTGGTACATACAGTATTTCCCGTGACAAAAACTAGGACAGAAAGAAACTTTAATTACGGACCTAAACCCAGTCTATGCAATTCCAGCTCTGTCTCTCGCCAGTAATACAGGAAAGGGGATTTTATTATCCCCTAACAAGCATATATGTTATTGCATTGTTATATAATTCACTAGGGCTCTTTTGGAAATTGCCTGGATGAACTTAGATTACCATACAGGAAGCACTTTTTTATTAATGTTATTTTTTATGTCAGTTTAATACCAGCACACCAAATGCAGAACCACATTGTAATGTTAAACAGTCTCGCTACAAACCAAAGGGACGCTGAATGCTTTGTTTTCTAATGCGCCCATGCCCTCTGGGCAGTAACCAGAATGAAGGGATTTAGAAAAAATAACATCTTTCCCGACATATATCTTAAATGAAAAGGTAGAGCTGGAAAGTGCAGAACCTATTACCTTACACAGCGGATGAAGCTATAAGAATGCATTTTATTGTAGCCTCAGCAAGTAAAAAATGGATTATAGAGAAATACATTTGCGAGGTGATACAATACAATTTTATATATTTAAATATTGGATAACGGGCTACAACGTTTTATTGTCAAAAATTCAGGAAGCATTGACCTCAGAAACTTTCATAATTAGAGGATTCAGTATCATAACCTACGGACGGGGGCACTAATGGCCCTGATGGTCTGGGCAACTGGAACTTGTACCGCCTTTCCCAAACTTGGTTCCTGAACCTATGAATAATGGCAGCTATATCCCTCAATTTATTAATTGACAGAGTTAATACCACAAATATATGAATGCTATTTGGCACGGCATATGTGGTGGTAGTAATTAGGCACTGTATGGTGTGGTTATCTGTACAGGCTCGGACTGGACCACAGGGGTACAGGGGAATCCCCTGGTGGGCCCCTGACCAAGGTGGGCCTCCAGTCTCCCACCCCCTGCACAAGTGGCACATAACACATTAGATTTACTGTACTACATACATATATTCAATGTACAGCACCTCAATCAGCCTATGTTCATATAGAAAACTTGTTAAATTATTTATTATATTCGACTGTACGGTACGGTGGGCCCCAAAATAAATTTTACTGGTGGGCCCTAGGTACCCCAGTCCGACACTGTATCTGTACACCATTATAATGTATTTTTCAGGTTCTTGTGGTACAGCACAGGAGCCACCTTTTTACACAGGAAGGTTCCCCCAACAGGAGGCAACCGATTCGCCAGCAAAGCCTCTCTTCCTGTACCCATAGGGCCCATGTGCGCACTCCCTCTTCTCTGGCTACTAAAGGGCCAGTGAGCATTTATCCTAATCTTCATCAGCCAGTGGCTAACAACCTTGGGGTATTTCTGGCACTCTCCCAGTGGGAGAATGCCTGAGCAGTAGGTCTCAGCTTGTTGAGTTCCTGCTGGGTGTGCTGTATCCTGTTGTCTGACCATGTACTGACCTCTACTCATTTACCTGTGTTGACCCTTCACTGCTGAACTTGACCTGTGCCTGTTTCCCATATTGATCCTGTGCTGCCAGACCTGACCTAAGACCTATTACCATATTGCATATACTCTGTCTGGTCTGACCTCAGCCTATCCTTGACTATGATTTTGCCTGATCCCTCGGTGCCCGGCACAGTATCTTTGACCTCCATGGGTCAGATGTTAACCACACAGAGACGACTTCTGGATGTACCAGCCCAGTGGCTTCCCTGCAGCGAAGTTCAGATCTCTGTATAGGGGTTAAAGGGTAAAAAAACAGGACACTGCCAAAATAACATCCTTCGGATTATCCCTAAGTCAAATCTGTTGGTTGACACAGTGGTTCCACACTTACTGCCATAACAGTTTTATATAAATTGCTCAGTGACTGTGAGGGGTGATTGAGTGATGAGATGTACTGCCAACATAATGATAATTTTTGTGGCCAATCAGCTTTTAAACTAGCATTTGTCAGCAGTTGCTAACAGAGATACGTTGTATGTAGTGTCCTGTGGATACACTATAGGAAGCCCAGTTGCCACTACTGGCGTTACAGGGTGAATCCCTTAGGACCCTTTACATGGGTCAATGATCAGAGCAATAATTGGAAAGGATCATTCCTAGGAACTTTTATTCTGGATACTTGCCATATGTTAAAGTGCAACCGATTATCCAATAAATGAGCTTGTCCATTGGGTAAAAGAATCTCTAAGGTAGACACCTAAATCATCATCTCTGGACAGTAGATTGTCCTGTCACGGAGATCTGCTGCCAACAAGCAATGACTCTACAGTATATAGGGATGATAGATTGCATTAGCAATTGCTTGTCTCCATACAGGGAAGATCATTGCTGCTGCATGTAAATGAAATGCTCACCTCCAGTGATGAGAAGACAATTATCAGGAACAAATGGTTAATTCCCGATTATTGCCTGCTGTGTCTGCTCAGTTAAAGAGTTCTTTAGTCTCAAATCCTTGTGTCCATAACCCAGCTACATATGGCCATTAGGTCATATGCGTATCACAGATGGAGTCTCCCTATATGATATCCATAAGCTCTAATAGGGCATAGGTGTAGGGGTTATATTCATGAGATAACTTTAGGTCCTCCTTGTGGCCCTACTATGAGCCAGGTACTCTCTTTGGGATAATAGCAGTGTAAGGACAGATTCGCACAGTGATCTGGTGGGGTTGGGTAAACTTCCATTCTAAAAGGCTTGTCTTTATGAGATCACTCCTTTAAGGGAATAAAGTAAAAAAAAACAGAGAAAACCTTTTTTTTTTTTTTTTACGCTGGAGCAATATTATCCATTTCGGTGGATATGTGATTTGGATTATAGACAAAAATAAATAAAAACACACTGTATCGTAAAGTTCACGTAACTTACAGCCTTCGAGCCTATTGCATTATGATTGATGACAAATTCTTAAATTACATTGCCTAAGAAGTACTGCTTTGGGCTACTTGATAAAGTATTTATGGGAGTTGAGAGATGGTAAGACTCTTCAAAGCAATGGCTACGACGTCTCCGTTATGAGTCTATGAAGCATTGCTTAGACACCCGGGTCACATCAGACTTCTCAAGAAGCCCCTTAATTCAAGATAATTCTAAGCAACCTCCAAACAATAAGACTCTTAAGGGAGTTGGCTTAAGAGCGACTGCTTTATGTCCCACTCTCCTCCATTCCAATCAGGTCAAATACGAGCTTGTTAAAGGAGAATCCTCCCATAACAGTAATGTTTATTAGTTTCACGCCGGCTGGGGTTATGGAAGACTAATCTTTTGTGGCATCTCGGTGACAGGCAAGAATTCTGCAAGCAGCGCAGTTAATGTTGACAGATGTGTCGGAGATGCTTCAGACTTATGTTTACTGTGTCATGTTCTCAGCAGAAATATTGATTTGTAACAACGACTTGTGAGATATGAAAATTGAGCGAAAGTGAAAACCAGATTCCTTAAAGGGGTATGTCCGACACAAGATGTCTGTGAATTGATATTAATGTACAGGTTAATTTGTCTGCAATTTACAGGTTACTTCCACCACTGAACTACATTATACAGTTTATATAACGGGTGGTCTGAGCCCCCCGGGCTATAATAATCTTAGGCCCCTCGCAAACCACCATAATTATACGATACATTGGACAAGCATTAACATGCTGTATATAAATAAGGCTATTGAGCTAGAATATTTTGCCTGCACCAGTTTTATTTAGTGTCGTATTCATGGGTAGTATGTATTTGGATTGTTAAATGTGTCTTAATCCGTCATATTGTCTTAACCTATTAAGAACCAAGCCAATTTTTCTTTTTGCATTTTTATTTTTTTCTGCCCGCCTACCAAGAGCTGCAGCCTTTTAAAATTTTCCTTTCACAATTCTGAAAGGCAGTATGATTAAGGCAATGCCAAATTTATGTAGTTTTTTTATTATGGTTTACTACATTGAACAAAATAAAATCTTTTGAAAAAAGTTAAACGTTTCTTTGCCATATTTATCGCCAAATTCTGACACCTCTATATTTATATATAGTATTTCCACTCACAGAGCTTTGCTTGCAAGCTGTCGTTTTTATTGGTACCATGCATATTACTTTTTGGTCACTTTTTATTATATTTTTTGGGGGGGACAATGTGACCAAAAAAATGGTGAATTGTGCATTTAAATTTTTTTCCATTACAGCAGCCACCATTTTTTTAATGGTTCAGATTATGCTTTTTTATTGCCTATTGGTTTTATTTGAATAGGCTCACAGTCAGGTGTATTACATTTTAAAAGGGGTTTTTCCCCAATGCTCAGAGAGATTTAAGATAATAATGTAACAAACATTCATCCATTTTAGTTGCCTCAGGTCCAGCACTGCCACTCCTGTCACTGCTGGTCTATGTTCACTTTTAGGCAGTTTTTCTGCTCTAAGTCCGTGACCACTGTGGCCAGTGACTGGTCTCAGTGGAGACAGCAATGAAACCAGTGATTGGCTGCAGTGCTCAAATTCTTACACAGCATATCACCATTGGCCAAACGTGAAAGGAGATGAAGACTGTCAGGCACAAGAGTGGCGGGAGTGCTGGAATACAGATAGATGAAATGGGTGTTATTTGTTATTTTATTATTTTAAAGTGGTCTTAGTATTTCTGAGAAAACATAACGCACTGAACAACCTCTTTAAAATGTATCTGACTGCGGACCCTTTCAGGCTATGAGCCTTTCAACATTGCTGCTGGCAGGTGTAAGAGATGATATTTTCCCTAAATAAGATATATTACAAAGTTTCATATATGCATATATACTACTTATGTATGCAAAAATAATTCCAATAGCAGTATTTAAAGAAAGTAAAGTTGCTACCCAGAGCAATGAATAATTCCGCAGCTACCATATGGGATGCAAAGCTATCGGTAACTCGACCCTTTGCCTTTTGCACTTGCTCTTCCTGTTTGACCCCGGCACTGTGCAGACTTACATTTAAACTCTCATTTGGCTATCAGAAGTGGAAAACAGCCGGAGAGAAGTAACTTCAGAAGGATACTCCTCCAACACCTTGCTCATTAAATGCCACTCGTCACCCTTGAAGAGTCTTAATGAGTATTAACGCACATTAGCATCATCTGCTTTCAGCCAGAAGGCATCAACCAGAATGACAAGGGCGATCAGTTACAGAGAAACAAGCAACATCGAAACCCATAGCACGGGGTGATTAACAATATGCTCCGTGTGATAAAAATACACACCTAGGCGATTAATAAAAGATCAAATTACTAACACATTGCTCTAGCAACCCCATTACCCTCCTGATTACAGTGTCACTCCTGAATGGAAGATTTATATGGTTTCAAATGTGGAAGGAGACTCTGGATGCAGCTTCCATATTGTAAGGAGAAGCCGTTATTGGAAGTATACTTTATCACATATTGATTCATTGTAAAATACCATCCTTAAAGGGAGTTGGTCACCAGAAAGTTCAGCGTTAAGCCAGGCATAATGACTTGCACGGCTAGCTTAGCGTACTTGGTGCATATGCAAATGATGACTTAAGTGCACCAAGGGCAGAAGCAAACCACTCTATGCACCCTTGCTCCTCCTACTTCCTCTGTCAGCCCCTCCCTCTTCTTTTTGACTGACAGGGCCTGGTTCCTACATAGTCAATCTCACCTGGAGTAAAACATTTGGTAAATGATAAGAGTATTTTAGAAAATCGACAAGAAAATATGGGCTGTCTGGTGACCTACTAGCAATGGTCTACATTGATCATGTCTGGCTGCTCCCCATCTGCTACTGATCTTTACATTTTTCCTGACCCAACTATTTGGCTGTAGCTCTTTTTGGCCTAAAGGCTATGTAAACCTTTGGGGGCAATTCTTTTTATTTATTTTTAACAAATCTTTATTTAAGATTTTCTTTTGTTGCATGAAGAAACAATGTACAGGGTGGGCCATTTATATGGATACACCTTAATAAAATGGGAATGGTTGGTGATATTAACTTCCCGTTTGTGGCACATTAGTATATGTGAGGGGGGGAACTTTTCAAGATGGGTGGTGACCATGGCGGCCATTTTGAAGTTGGCCATTTTAAATCCAACTTTTGTTTTTTCAATAGGAAGAGGGTCATGTGACACATCAAACTTATTGGGAATTTCACAAGAAAAACAATGGTGTGCTTGGTTTTAGCGTAACTTTATTATTTCATTAGTTATTTACAAGTTTCTGACCACTTATAAAATGTGTTCAATGTGCTGCCCATTGTGTTGGATTGTCAATGCAACCCTCTTCTCCCACTCTTCACACACTGATAGCAACACCACAGGAGAATACATCCCTGATCTGATACAGAGTAGACACATTACGTGTTTGTATTCACATAATAATAAATATTCGTGGCTGTTAGTTAAAGGTAATTATTAATAGATTATTCAATTCCACCTCCGCCTCGGTAGGGGGGCAATTTTTTTTAACATTGCATTGTACTCATTTTGAGCTAAAAATATTTTTTTAATTGGTCTTTATTAAAAAAAATATGTAGTCCTTTTTTCTTTGCAGAGCTGAGATGCTCTAGTAGCACCCTTTGGTTTTTCTGCCTTTTCCGTCAGTTGGGGAGCTGACGACTCCTTATCTCTCTGACCTTATAAACACTCATTATAGCTCAGATCTTATCTTACTTATAAGAATGTGGCTTAAATAAGTGTTTATGACCTCTCAGTAGTTTAGAGATAAGGTTTATTAGATGACCGGCACAATGTGAAAGTGAAAATACCAGTTACACAGCTAGAAAAACAGTTAACCCTTTTTGACAGAATGGCTCAATATTTTTTAATAAAGGACAATTTTTAGCCAAAAATCGGTAAAATGCAATCATAAAAAAATTGAAAAAATTGCCTCCAAAGGTGTACATAACCTTTAAGCCACCCAAATTTGCTGTAATTCTCCATGATCTACATGGTCCATCTCCAGCTTCTGTAGTTCTCCATACTATATATTTTTGACCTCTTTATCTCTTCTGGCTAGTGTCCATCTATGAATCCTGCCTTCATGAGGCAGGAGACGAGCATTTGGAATTTTGGACCACCTAAGTTGCCAGGCCATTCAGCAACACCCTACTGCCTAACTGCTTTGTATGAAAAGGGGGACCATTGGCTGGTATGCAGTAGGAATAAAATAATGATGACTTGAAGGTGAAGCTGGGGTGCACTAAGGCCATTTTACCCAGGCCGATGATCGTTTGAATGAGCGTTCCAATGAACAATCGCTGCTGTTCGTTGTCACATGTAAACATGCCCAAGATCTTATTGTAACAATTGTTTTTTCCGATATACTTTCAATGCTAATAACAATTGCTTTAGTTAAATGGAGCTTAAACGACCGCCGCTCAACATTTTGTATTGTCAACCGGCGCACTTTACATGTAAAAGGGACCCTTACCCGCTTAGCAGACCTTCTTTAAATATCAGTGAAGATCTAATTTCTTGTCACTGACTGGAAAGCTGTAACTACCTCCTGTACTTCACTGAGACATGTTTTCTATGGGAATGTACATTTATAGGCTCATACAAGCTAATGCAATTGACATGAGCAAACATGACAGAAGAAATAAAATCAGTTCCAGTTTCCATTTACTATCATGACTAATTTATAATATGAAGTTCCAGAAAGCAGCAAAAGAAACATTTTACTCAAGGGTAATGAGTAAAAGTCATGATAACTATTACAAATAGGAATAGAGAGCGACTATTATACTCCACAAGCATGTGGCCAGATCTTGGTGAACTGCTATATTCTCTATTAACAGAAAGGCATCCCTTTGAGGTTCATGGATCTGACAATAAATATAAAAATGCAAAAATCATAAGGCCATCTAGACAGTAGTAAACTCAGCTAAATTCAAAATCCCCTCTTTTGATTTCCACAGTCTGTATTTCGTAGTACACACTGATAACATTTTCTCTACCTGTAGTCATCAATAGGGGGGGCTCACTCAATATAATAATATCTTAACCTCTTAGTGACCAGCCTGTTTTAGGCCTCAGTGACCAAACTTTTTTTTTTTTTCATTTTTCATCATTGCATTCCAAGAGCCATAACTTTTTTATTTTTATGCAGCCATATAACAGCTTGTTTTTATATTTTTAATTGCACTGTTTTAGGGTATACATAAAATTAATTGATTAACTTTTAACTCTTTCTAGGTGGGGGATGGTAAAAACTTCAAAACGCCTTTGAATCTTTACATTGTAAATTTAGCAAAGTTCACTGTGCGTAATAATATGCTTATTTTCTGGGTCAGTACAATTATAGCGATGTCAAATATGCATAGAGTTTTTATGTTCTACTACTTTTGCATAATAAAAACCCTATAAAAAAAAAAGGGAATGTTTCTGTATCATCTAGTGATGAGCGAAATTATGAAAAATTTGACTTGGCTGCTTCTCCGAATTTCACAAAGAAATTCGAGATCGTGACAATTTACTTCATTATGAAGCACATTCTTTTGTATGCAGCGGGCACAATGGCAAAGAATGGCGATCACGCCGCCCCCCCCCCCCAATCATTGAACCCATCAGATGCCGCATTCATCGCTGATTGCGGCATCTGATGCTACAGGTGTGGGGTTTTCAGGGGTTAATCTGGTAAAAAAATATACATATTCACCTCATCCATTTACTTACGGAGAGGATGTTGCGGCCAGGTTGATTGAAGACACCGAGCGAAATCTTACGTGGTGACTTGATGATGTCATCACACTGGCCGGGAGTGGTGATGTCTTCCTGCATGAGACTTTGCGGTGTATATTCAATCAAGATGGCCACAATGGCCTCTCCGCAAGCAAATGGATGAGGTGAATATGGTTTTGGTTTACTACTATTTCAGGATTACCACAAGGAAATTCAGCTTCGCGGCGGATCAAATTTTTCCTGAAATTCAGATCGAAGTCAAATGGTTTGGCTTCAATTCCCTCAACACTAATCGCATCCCAAGGCCCATACCTTTTTATTTTTCTTTCAATTTTTTTATAGCGAATAAACTAAAAACAGGAATTCTGTCTTTTTTTTTTACGCCATTACCCATGTGGGATAAATTATGTGATAATTGTATAGTGCGGGTCATTACAGTTGTGCCAATATTGAATATGTAGAAGGGATTTTATCTTTGCAACTTTTTCATAAAAAATATGTTTTTTAAAGGAGAGGGGTGTATTTTTTCACATGGAGATTTTTATTATGAAACTTTATTTCACTTTTATTTTTTCACAGTTTATTAGTCCCACAAAGGGACTTTGAAAGGCAATCTTCTGATCACTTCTAAAATACACTGTATTGCTTATGCAGTACAGTGTATTATACTGTCAGTAGAATACTGACAAGCATGCATTGCAGGCAGGTCTGTGGGCCTTCATTAGGTCCCCGGCTGCCATGTTAAGAGCTCCTTCTGAACTGCTTAGACGCTGTGATCACTATTGACTAGTAATGAGCGGCAGGGGTCATATTCGAATTTGCGATATTTCACAAATAATTTGTCGAATATTCGTTGAATATTCGTTATATTCTACGATTTTTTTTTACTCGAAAAATCGGCAAGGTAATGATCATGTAATATGCAAATTTTTCAACTTACAACTATTGGATACAACTATGGATACAGTAGAAACTCCCAAAATGTTACCCAATTTTGGAAACTAGGGGATAAGATGCCAGTTTTATTTGTACTATTTTGGGGTACATATGATTTGTAATTGCTCTATATTAAGTTTTTTGTGAGGCAGGGTAACCAAAAAATAGCTGTTTTGGCACAGTTTTATTTTTTGTTTTTTACAACATTCATATGACAGGGTAGATCATGCTATTTTTATAGAGCAGGTTGTTACGGGTGCAATGATATCAAATATGTCTACTTTCTTTGCTTGTTTGTTTCAGTTTTACATAATAAAGCATTTTTGAAAAAAAAATATGTTTTTGAGTCTCCATTTTCTGAAAGCTATATTTTTTTAATTGTTCTGCCGATTGTCTTGTGCATGGGCTTGTTTTTTGCAGGAACAGTTGACGTTTTTATTGGTACTATTTTTGGGTACATATGATTTTTTGGATCATTCATTATCACAATTTATGGGGCAAGGAGACCAAAAAATTGGTTGTTTTAGCACAGTTTTTATTTATTTATTTTTACAGCGTTCACCTGAGGGGTTAGGTCATGTGACATTTTTATAGAGCAGATTGTTACAGACGTGGCAATACCTAATATGTATACTTTTTCTTATTTATTTATGTTTTACACAATAATAGCATTTTTCTCCATAGTCTGAGAGCCATAGCTTTTTAATTTTCTTACCGATTGTCTTAGTTAGGTTCTCATTTTTTGCGGGATTAGGTGACGGTTTTATTGGTACTATTTTTGTGGGCATACACCTTTTTGATCGCTTGGTGTTGCAAAAAATGGCTTTTTTGGCACTGTTTTTATTATTTATATTACGGGGTTCACCTGAGGGGTTAGGTCACGTGATACTTTTATAGAGCAGGTTTTTACGGATGCGGCAATACCTAATATGTCTACTTTATTTTATTTATTTCACATTAACACAATAATAGCAGTTTTGAAGCAAAAAAAAAAATCCTATTTTAGTGTCTCCATTGTCTGAGAGTCATAGTTTTTTTTATTATTTGACCGATTGTCAGGTTGGTTCTCATTTTTTGCGGGATGAGGTGATGGTTTTATTGGTACTATTTTGAGGGGCATACGCCTTTTTGGTCGCTTGGTGTTGCAATTTTTTTGATGTAAGGTGACCCAAATTTTTTTTTTTTACGGTGTTCACCTGAGGTCATGTGATATTTTTATAGAGCAGGTTGTTACGGGCGCAACAATCCCTAATATGTCTGTTTTTTTTATTTTTATTTCACTTTAACACAATAATAGCATTTTTGAAATTTGTCTCCAGAGCTATAGTTTTTTTTATTTTTTTGAGCGGTTTTCTTATGTAGGGGCTCATTTTTTGTAGGATGCGGTGACGGTTTTATTGGTACCATATTGTGGGACATACGCTTTTGTGATCACTTGGTGTATTTACATAGTTTTTATTTAATTTCTTTTTTTATGGTGTTTATCGGACGGGGAGGATCATGTGACATATTTATAGAGCGGGTTGTTACGGATGCAGCGATACCTAATATGTGTGTTTTTTGCTTTTATTTTCTATTTTTTATTATAAAATCTGGGGAAAGGGGTGATTTTTAAATTTTTTACTTAAAAAATGTTAACTTTTTTTTTTAACTTTATTTGTGTCCCACTCTGGGACTCCAACTTTTGGGGGTCTGATCCCCACTGCAATGCATTACAATACATCTGTATTGTAATGCATTGCCTGTTAGTGTATTATACAGAGTAATACACTAACCGGTTGCCTAGGAGACCCGGCCTGAGGCTGGATCGCCTCGGCACCCATAGAAGGCAGGTCCTGATGCAAGGGGCAGCCTCTGCATGGCATCAGGCTGCCTTGTTACACATTTGGTCCCCGCCACAGCAGCGCGGGGACCCGATAGGCTCCCTCACCCACCGCAAAACCCTTCTATGTCGCGGTCAGTGCTGACCATGGCATAAAAGGGGTTAATCCACCGGCATTGCTGTAAACACCGGGGCCCGGCTATCAGGGACTTCCGGGCTCCTGCAGTGATCGGGCGGGCACAGCTCCTGCACCCCCCCCCCCCCCCCGATCAGCCCAACGTGCATGTACGGCGGAATGCGTTCTGGCACAGCTTCCCCACTGTACATGTACAGCGTTTTGCTTTAAGGGGTTAAAGACGTATTGGTGGTCACTAAGGGGTTAAGTAAGATCCTCAGCTCCTCCTAGAGGCAACATAAGGCAAACAAAATTTTATCACGTACCCCAATTACCTGTAAAAGAAGAACCCCTTTAAGTACAGGCAGTGTGATTCCCCAGCTTTCAGTAGGCCCTTGACTACCATGTTCTCATAAGTCATGGTCAGGTTTCATGCTGCTTGGTATAGCAGTATGCGCACTTACTTTGCAGTAATATAATATTTTTTTACTATGCTAGGCCTTAAAACGTAATTAGTTATTTTACCCTACCAAATATCTTTCATCATTTGCAAGTGAGTTTCAACTTCAATTGCCAGGGGAAAATGAGGGATGGGATCTCTTTGTGTGTCTTTTCTTAATTACTTGTCTATACATTTCTGCTACGTCCCCCCCAGCTTAGTAATTTCAGGTATTCCAGGAGTAGTTTTTAATACTTCTACCCAAGTTTTCCCGACAGGCCTCGTTTGAAAGAATAGCCTTTCATGAGCACAAATGCATTAGTGAAAATGACTGATGGTATCACATGTGCTCAGATTGAGGAATCCCTCGAGTCTGAATTATTAGGTGTCTTTAAGGACATGGTGAGCCATTGAATAAGACTAACAGCAAGGCACGCAATGCCATGGGACTTCACTCTCCGCTGCTCTAGGTTTATGCAAAACAAAAGAAATGGATTAAAATCTACAATGAATCTACTTTACACCAAGGAAAGGCTAAATATCAGAGAAGAAAAGGCTCCAGGTCATTTTGCAATTAATGAACTAAACCTGTTCATGAATGTGGTGGTTAGAGATGAGCAAATTTAGAAAAAAATCTATTCGCCGGTTCGCTGAATTTTTGGGGAAAAATTTGGTTCAATCCGAATATATTTGCGGCAAATTATGTTAAAAAAACTGCTATTTCCTGGCTGCTGAGAGCCTTTATAGTGGTATAGAACACTGTACCTTGCAGTTACACAAATAGGGAGTCTGCTTTGGTAGTGAAATAATACTGTGAGTCCGTATGACATGCAGATGACAGGCGTCACTCTTAGAATCACTGCACACGTCACAGATTTGGGCAGTCATGGGTCCAAAACTAACCAAATAACTCAAGTATGAACTTAACCTTACAGGTCGATGTTAGCGCCAAGAAGAAGCGCACTCCTTTTACACTGTCACCAGCTGATTCCACATAGATGCCTACAGAACCTGTTCTATTAAACGCGTATACAAGTAGAGCCCCCCGGATACAGTGGAGAGGGTGTCAGCAGTAAGTTTGTGTTGACGTCACTGATTAATTTGCTTTTACTCTGATCCTTTAGAACAATAACCCAAAAAAAAATGGATCCTGTCTATAGAGCATACGCCTTCACTTGGTCAGCATTTGCTCAATAATCCATCAGTATTTCTAATGCCAAAAAAACAGGATTGGATCTAAAACAGAGATGACACTTGAATGTAATATTTGCATGTCTTCTGTGTTTTGTACCCACTCCTGCTTTTGGTTACCAAATCATAAGCCAATTCTGATGGGACCATACAGGCCTTACAGCTGCTACACAAACAGAATCCATTGTGCGTCTCATTTTTCCTTCCTTCTGACAGATCAGAAGAAAGGTCAAATAAATGATGATGTGAGCCAGGCCGAAAGGCAAAATAGTGGCCCAGTCAGTGGGGATAGTGGGAACGGCATGGGAAGTCCACAGAGTGGACCTATGACATAGTGGTGAGGTGGAAGCAGCATTAGGAGACCACAGAGTGGCCCAATGACAGTCTGGAGGTGGCGGCAGCATCAGGAGGTCACAGAGTGGCATGATGACGAAAGATTGTGGAGGTGGCAGCAGCGTGAGGAGGCCACAGAATAGCACGATGACGAGAGATTGTGGAGGCGGTCACAGCATGAGGAGACCACAGAGTGGTACGAAGAAAAAGTGTGGAGGTGTCAGCAACATGGGGAGGCCAGAGTAGCACAACGACGAGAGATTGTGGAGGTGGCAGCCGCATGAGGAGGCCACAGAGTGGCACAACAATGAGAGATTGTGGAGGTGGCAGCAGCATGAGGAGGCCACAGAGTGGCACGACGACGGGAGATTGTGAAGGTGTCAGCAGCATAAGGAGGTCACAGAGTAGCACAACGACGAGAGATTGTGGAGGTGGCAGTAGCATGAGGAGGCCACAGAGAGGCATGATGACGAGAGATTGTGGAGGTGACAGTAGCATGAGGAGGTCACAGAGTGGCACAATGACGAGAGATTGTGGAGGCGGCAGCAGCATGAGGAGGCCACAGTGGCACGATGACAATATGTGTGGAAGTGTCAGCAGCATCAGGAGTCCAGAGTAGCATGACAACGAGAGGCAAGGTGACATAGTGTGGAGATAGCAGCAGCAGCATCAGGATACCACAGAGTGGCAAGGTGACATAGTGTGAATATGGCAGCAGCAACAGGAGGATACTACAGAGTGGCAAGTGACATAGTGTGGAGATGGCAGCAGCAGCATCAGGATACCACAGAGTGGCAAGGTAACATAGTGTGAAGATGGCAGCAGCAGCAGGACACCACAGAGTAGCAAGGTGACAGTGCGGAGATGGCAGCAGCAGCTGCTGCATCAGGAGACCACAAAGTGACCCAGTGACAGAGTGGGGCGCTGGGTGGCAATAGCAGTACCCGCTGATGAAGATAAGTGAAAGAAGGAGCACTTGGCATCAAATGTGTGGCATCAGACAGGTGGCAGCATCAGAGTAGTAGCTGAGGCAGGTAGCCAGAAGAAACCGGTCTCTTTTGTGAAAGTGTTGGTGTGGCACCATGGATTATCTAGTCTCATGCATCAGGCATTGGTGGGTGGAAATCCTGGCTGATCCAGGCCTGGTTCATCTTGACAAAGGTCAGTCTCTCCACATTTTGGGTGGACAGGTAAGTTCTCTTTGAGGTAACTATGGCCCCCGCCACACTAAACACCCGCTCTGATGCCACACTACTGGCTGGCCAGGACAGCTTTTCGAGTGCAAACTCTGCTAGTTGCGGCCACAAATCCAGTTTGGCTGCCCAGTAGTCCAGCGGGTCTTTAATGTAGGTTGGCAGGGTGTTGTCAAAGTATGCCACCGCCTTCTGGTTCAGGTCCCGCTCCAGGTTTACCTGCTGCTGCTGGTGAGTATTTTCTTCACTATGCGGATGAAGAAAGCTACTCATCAGTGACTGTAGACTCAGGCTGCTGCTGATGGAGCTGGTACTGCTCCTGCCACCCCACCCTGTCCCAGCAGCCATGGCAGTGGAACGTGAGTGCAGAGAACCCCTCCGGTCAGACCTGCTAGAGGATGGACGATGGCGCAGATAGGCAGCGGCCAACTGACTACATAGTATGTCTCTGTAGTAGTTCAGTTTGTCCTCCCTCTCAGTGGGTGTAAAAAAGGCCCCCATTCTGGACCGTTAGCGAGGGTCCAACAAGGTGGAGAGCCAGAAGTCATCCCTCTGCCGACAGCCGAATGGTGACAATTCGGCTGTCACTACGCAAGCAAGTGAGCATGCATCAGGCCATTTGTGCAAGTGATACGGAGGGACTCCCTGCCTACAGCTCCACTGCATACTGCCACGGGTCTGGGTCATCTGTCTCGTCTTCCTCATTGCCCTGTAGTTTCTCTGGCTGCTTCTGCTTCTCCTCTCCTGTCATCTGAGTAGAAAAACCACCCATTTCGCTACACATTGCCTGTGCTCCAATGTCCTCCTCCTCCTCCTCCTCCTATTCCAGTTCAGCCCCCACAGGGCTCATGTGGCCGTGAGATCTAGGCGCCACGTCTCCATTCCCCTAACCAGCCATTATTACCATCATCTGTTCCAGGACATGAAGCAGTGGAATGACGTAGTTCATCCTGTAGTCCTGGCGACTGACAAATAACGTGGCGTCCTCAAAAGGCTGGAGCAAATGGCAGGTGTCAAGCATGAGCTGCCACTGGCTTGCATCATCAAGAAATCATTGATGGCCTTTCTCTGTTCGTATAGTTGGTCCAAAGGATGGAAACGTCGCATATCAGCCTATGTTGGGGGATGCCAAGGAGGGTGTGCTTTGCGGTGTACGAGTGGCTGAAGTGCATGCAAAGTTTCCTGCCCATTTTTAGGATGTCTTGCAGATGGGTGGAAGATGTCAGGAACCGCTTGACAACCAGATTAAACACGTGTGCCATGCAGGGCGCATGGCTCAGCCCTCTTTGACGCAGCACCAAAACAATGCTCTTCCCGTTGTCAGTCACCATGGTTCCAATTTTGAGCTGTAGGGGAGCCAGGATTTGATTTCTTGATGAAGGACACGGAACAGTTCCTCCCCTGTGTGACTCCGTTCGCCCAGAGAAACGAGGTGCAGAACAGCGTGACACCACTGTGCCCTGCACATGTGGTATGCTGGAGGGGCAGTGTGACTTGTCCCTGCAGTGGAGACTGAGGACATGGTGGAGGATGAGGAGGCAGAGGTGGACATTGTCGCAGGACCAACAACGTGGAGGTGGAAGCGGCGTGACCTGGCTAAGTTGCTGGTGTGGCTGTGCAGGAAACACATTAACCCAGTTGGCCATAAAGGACATGTACTGACCCTGACCGTAGTTACAGCTCCACACGTCGGCACTGCCGTGCACTTTAGCAGACACCAACAGGCTCAAGGACTGGCCCACCTTCTGTTCTACATATTTGTGCAGTGCTGGTACTGTCTTTTTCGCAAAGAAATGACGGCTTGGGACTCTCCACCTCGGCTCGGCACAAGCCATCAGTTCTCTGAAAGGTGCAGAGTCCACTACTTGGAAAGGGAGGGACTGCAGCACCAGCAACTTGGACAGGAGCACGTTTAGCTTCTGAACCGTTGGATGCGTGTACGCATACTGCTGTCTCTTGGCAATCGCTTCGGTGATCGATTGCTGACGGAATGACTGACGAAGAGTAGGAGGAGGAGGAGCAAGGGCATTTGGACCAGCAGAAGATGGGAATGACAGACAGCATCCTTCGGATGAGGTGGTGGAGCCTTGACTGGCTGAAACCGGGTGCGTGTCACTGGGTGAGGAAGCGGTTGCTGCAGCAGGCTGGACCACCACATCAGAGCCACGGTTCTCCCAGGCCACTGTATGGCTACGCTACATATGTTGACGCAGGGCCGTAGTGCCAACATTGGCATCCTAGCCACGCTTCACCTTCTGCCCACATATTCTACATATGGCCATGTTCACCTCCTCCGGCGCTTAACAAAAAACTGGCAAACCTCCGAGTAGGTGATTTTTCCCCAAACAGTCTGCACTGACTGACTGCTACCGCCGCTGCCTCTGTGAACCCCTGCACCACTACTTCCCGGGCAGGTAGGATGCTGCAAAGCAGGTGGTCTACCCTGGGCACGTTTGGCTCCCGACCTCCTACTGTTGCCACTCTGCTGACTCCCAGCCACCCTATCGACCTGCTGGCACCCTCTTCTCCTAATGATGATGAAGCCCCTTATGCACCCGGCTCCCAAGTGTGATCGGCTTCATCATCAATGAGTATTGTCTGCACGTCACTGATGTCCTACTCAATGATCTCTCGGTCAGGAGCATGACACCACCTCCCATACCACTCTCCTCATCACTACTTGCCCGCCTAGCAGAGGAAGCGGCGGATGTCTCCTCTAGATCTTGGCTGGGTAGTAGCTGCTGACTGTCCTCTAGTAGCTCGTCCTTGGGTGAGGGAACAGAAAAGGACCGAGGCAGGTTGAGGACAGGTGATGGCACAGGGCCTGCTCCCGGGCCATGCCTCCTAAGGGTTGTGTCTGATGAACCCACCGACTGTTGGCTGGGGGTGTCTGATCTCACTTGGGTTGCTTGTCAAGATACAATCGCTAGATGACACCGGGAGCTCAGGCCTCTCGCTGCGACTCCTGCTGCCACACCCCCTTACTCTGCTGCAACCTCTACCTGTGCCAGAAACATTAATGCCTCTGACACGCCTCTGTGCATGGCCTGGCACTTCTCTGTCTGACATACTTTTAACTGAACTAAATAAATTAAAAGCAAATGAAAACATCCCTAAAAGCGACAAAAATATTTTTCGTTCTACTGATATAGGTCACTAAACGCTTTCAACACATATAACTGCAGAAGTTAACAGAGAATATAGTTTTCTTCTTGTTCTTTTTGTACTGAAATAGGCCACTAAACGCTTTTACCAGAAATAATTGCACCAGTGAAGTGCGTATATATTTTTCTTTCTGTACTGAAATAGGCCACTAAACGCTTTTACCACAAATAACTGCACCAGTGAAGTGCGCATATATTTTTCTTTCTGTACTGAAATAGGCCACTAAACGCTTTCAACACATATAACTGCAGAATAGAGATGTCGCGAACATAAAATCTTCCATTCGCGAACGGCGAACGCGAATTTCCGCAAATGTTCGCGAACGGGCAAACCAGGCGAACCGCCATAGACTTCAATAGGCAGGCGAATTTTAAAACCCACAGGGACTCTTTCTGGCCACAATAGTGATGGAAAAGTTGTTTCAAGGGGACTAACACCTGGACTGTGGCATGCCGGAGGGGGATCCATGGCAAAACTCCCATGGAAAATTACGTAGTTGACGCAGAGTCGGGTTTTAATCCATAAAGGGCATAAATCACCTAACATTCCTAAATAAAACAATAACGTGCTTTAAAACATCAGGTATGATGTCATATCGATCAGGTAGTGTAAGGGTTACGCCCGCTTCACAGTGACAGACCAAATTCTAACAGACCAAACTCCCCGTTTAACGCACCGCAAACAACAGCAAACAGTCCATTTGCACAACCGCAAACTCCCAATTTGCACAAGGTTGGATACCAAGCTAGCCATGTCCCATTCCTTGTCCTCACTGACATCATTGTAGGTCTCTTCCTCCACCCAGCCACGTACAACACCGATAGGTGACAACAAGCCCCCTGGGACGCCTGCTGTGGTTGGTCTTCCACCTCCTCAAAGCCACCTTCCTCCTCTGACTCCTCTTCTTCAGACTCCTCTCTCTGCGTTGCCGCGGGTCCAGCAATCGACGACGACAAGGCTGCTTCTGGTGGTGATGGTAACCACAACTCTTCCTCTTCATGCTCATCTATGGCCTGATCCAGCACTCTTCGCAGGGCACGCTCCAGAAAAAAATATGGGATGAGGTCGATGATGTTGCCTTGGGTTTGACTGACCAGGTTTGTCACCTCCGCAAAAGGACGCATGAGCCTACAGCCATTGTGCATAAGCGTTCAGTAATGCGGCCAAAAAATACCCAGAGGCTGTCCTCTTTTTTTTTTTATTAAAAAAATCTGTTCTTACCAGTTTAATCTCTGTTTTGTCCCCTATGAGGGGCCGGTGTGGTGTATGGAATTGATTTTAGGAACCGGGAGATGGAAAAAGATGCTTGGTCGGTCCTCTTACTTCCAATTTGGGGCACTGCGCGTGCGCCGTGCAATGTACTGTACCACCCTATATGAGTGGTGTGTTAAGTAGCACTATTCTTATCAGTTTAATCCCTGTTACGTCCCCTGTTACGTCCCCCTAGATTTTAGACAACCGCAAACAGTTGTCAATAGTTGACACACTCATGACATAAATTTTATTCCTCTATGCGTCAATCTTGGTGTAGTGATGACTGTGCTCGTGTGCACGTTTGGGAGATTGCAGGCGATGGCGGTTTTTCAAAGCCTATGGTCGTGCTGAGGTAGTTCAGTGACAGTTAAGTGACCCAGAAAACAATGATTCTGCAGTGTGGGCCCATTGTTGGCCTAGTAGGCTTTAATGATCACCTTAGATGATCACAAAGAAAATTAATGTTTTTTCTATGCAAAATTATCCAGCCGATCGCTTTTGGTCTGTTCACAATGAAGCAACGACCTTATCATCTGGGGTGTGCCAACATTGCCATTGCCAACACACTCATAGAGGTGGTCGCTTCATTGTGATACGCAAGCCCCTTCACCACAAGGTAACGATCACGAGGGGGATTTGACACATGCATGTGCCTTTTTTTTTGTTTTGTTTTTGCAGCCACAGTGCAGCACCAGAGGCCAGAAAAATTAGGCATGTACACATGCCTGAAAAATTAGGTATTGTTGCAGCCGCTGCTGTAGCAGCGGCCAGAAAAATTGATGTTTTCCAGGCAGAAAGTGCACTAAAACATTGCGGCTTGAACCCTAGTTGGTGGTGGACAAGTCACGCAAGTCATCCGGCATGCAGAGATAAAATACAGCAACGTGTGGACCATTTTTAGCCCAAGGCATCTCATCTCATCAGGCCTTTTTAAGTCAAATGTATCGCCCACTGTCAGTCCCTTTGGGATCCATGCCTCATTCACCTTAATAAAGGTGAGATAATCTAGACTTTTTTGACCTAGGCGACTTCTCTTCTCAGTGACAATACCTTCTGATGCACTGAAGGTCCTTTCTGACAGGACACTTGAAGCGGGGCAGGCCAGAAGTTCTATCGCAAATTGAGATAGCTCAGGCCACAGGTCAAGCCTGCACACCCAGTAGTCAAGGGGTTCCTCGCTCCTCAGAGTGTCGATATCTGCAGTTAAGGCGAAGTAGTCTGCTACCTGTCGGTCGAGTCGTACTCTGAGGGTGGACCCCGAAGGGCTGTGGCGATGCGTAGGACTTAAAGGGTTTCTACCACTTCGGTGTCACATATTTAGCTGTCAGACACTAGCGATCCGCTAGTGTCTGCTCTGCCCAACCATCCTAATATAATTGCTTTTGGGGCAGCCGTTTTGCTAAAAAAAGAACTTTTATTAATATGCTAATGAGCCTCTAGGTGCTATGGGGGCGTCATTAGCACCTAGAGGCTCCGTCTACCTTCAGAAACTGCCGCCGCCGAGCGCGTCCCTCCAGCCCGCCCATCTCCTCCTGAATGCGATCCTCCTTGTGAGCGTATGTATTCTGCGCATGCGCAGTGAATGTCTGACCGCTTCCTTGCTCAGACATCTCCACTGCGCCTGCGCGATGATGCCATAGTGCTCCGAGGAACAGGCGCAGTGGAGATGTCTGAGCAGGGAAGCCGTCAGACATTCACTGCGCATGCGCCGAATACAGGCGCTCACAAGGAGGATCGCATTCAGGAGGAGATGGGCGGGCTGGAGGGACGCGCTCGGCGGCGGCAGTTTCTGAAGGTAGACGGAGCCTCTAGGTGCTAATGACGCCCCCATAGCACCTAGAGGCTCATTAGCATATTAATAAAAGTTCTTTTTTTAGCAAAACGGCTGCCCCAAAAGCAATTATATTAGGATGGTTGGTCAGAGCAGACACTAGCGGATCGCTAGTGTCTGACAGCTAAATATGTGACACCGAAGTGGTAGAAACCCTTTAAAAAGCTTTGCATGTCCTCCATCAACAACACGTCTGTAAAGCGTCCTGTCCTTGCCGGCGTGGTCGTGGTAAGAGGAGGATTACTTTCACCTCTTCCCCTGTTAGGCCCCTTTCACACGGGTGAGTATTCCGCGCGGATGTGATGCGTGAGTTGAACGCATTGCACCCGCACTGAATACTGGCCCATTCTTTTCTATGGGGCTGTTCACATGAGCGGTGATTTTCACGCATCACTTATGCATTGCGTGAAAATCGCAGCATGCTCCTCTTTGTGCGTTGCGTTGCGATAATCCACGCAACGCAGGCCCCATAGAAGTGAATGGGGTTGCGTGAAAATCGCAAGCATCCGCAAGCAAGTGCGGATGCGGTGTGATTTTCACGCACGGTTGCTAGGAAACGATCGGGATGGAGACCCGATCATTATTATTTTCCCTTATAACATGGTTATAAGGGAAAATAATAGCATTCTGAATACAGAATGCATAGTCAAATAGCGCTGGGAGGGTTAAAAAAAAAAAAAAATTATTTAACTCACCTTAGTCCACTTGTTCGCGTAGCCCGGCATCTCCTTCTGTCTCCTTTGCTGAACAGGACCTGGGGTGAGCATTAATTACATGAACAGGACCTGTGAGGACGTCACTCCGGTCATCACATTATCCATCACATGATCTTTTACCATGGTGATGGATCATGTCATGACTGTGACGTCACCAAAGGTCCTTGTTGCTACAAAAAGCTAAGATGAAGACAGAAGGAGATGCCGGCTACGCGAACAAGTGGACTAAGGTGAGTTAAATTATTATTTATTTATTTTTAACCCCTCCAGCGCTATTGTACTATGCATTCTGTATTCAGAATGCTATTATTTTCCCTTATAACCATGTTATAAGGGAAAATAATACAATCTACAGAATAACGATCCCAAGCCTGAACTTCTGTGAAGAAGTTCAGGTTTGGGTACCAAACATGCGCGATTTTTCTCACGCAAGTGCAAAACGCATGACAATGTTTTGCACTCGCGCGGAAAAATCGCGGGTGTTCCCGCAATGCACCCGCACATTTTCCCGCAACGCCCATGTGAAAGGGGCCTTAGATTCCCGTTGTGCTGTGACATCACCCTTATACGCTGTGTAAAGCATACTTTTTAACTTGTTTTGGAACTGCTGAATCCTTTCCGACTTCCGGTAATTCGGTAACATTTCAGGCACTTTCTGCCTATACCGGGGGTCTAGTAGCGTGGCCACCCAGTATAGGTCATTCTCCTTCAGCCTTTTTATACGAGGGTCCCTCAACAGGCACGACAGCATGAAAGACCCCATTTTCCCCGTTGTGCTGTGACATCACCCTTATACGCTGTGTAAAGCATACTTTTTAACTTGTTTTGGAACTGCTGCATCCTTTCCGACTTCCGGTAATTCGGTAACATTTCAGGCACTTTCTGCCTATACCGGTGGTCTAGTAGCGTGGCCACCCAGTATAGGTCGTTCTCCTTCAGCCTTTTTATACGAGGGTCCCTCAACAGGCACGACAGCATGAAAGACCCCATTTTCACAAGGTTGGATGCCGAGCTACTCATGTCCCGTTCCTCGTCCTCACTGATCTCACTGAAGGTCTGTTCTTCCCCCCAGCCACGTACAACACCACGGGTACCAGATAGGTGACAACGAGCACCCTGGGATGCCTGCTGTGGTTGGTCTTCCTCCTCCTCAAAGCCACATTCCTCCTCTGACTCCTCTTCATCAGACTCCTCTTCCAGCGTTGCCGCAGGTCCAGCAAGCGATGCTGATAAGGCTGTTTTCATGCTCATTTACGGCCTGATCCAGCAATCTTCGTAGGGCACGCTCCAGGAAGAAAACAAATGGGATGATGTCGCTGATGGTGCCTTCGGTGCGACTGACTAGGTTTGTCACCTCCTCAAAAGGACGCATGAGCCTACAGGCATTGCACATGAGCGTCCAGTAACGTGGCAAAAAAATACCCAGCTCCGCAGAGGCTGTCCTAGCACCCTGGTCATACAAATACTCGTTGACGGCTTTTTCTTGTTGGAGCAGGCGGTCAAACATTAGGAGTGTTGAATTCCAACGTGTCGGGCTGTCGCAAATCAAGCGCCTCACTGGCATGTTGTTTCGCCGCTGAATATCTGAAAAGTGCGCCATGGCCGTGTAGGAACGCCTGAAATGGCCACACACCTTCCTGGCCTGGGTCGTCCTGTAAGCCTGGGTACTTATGCACAAAGCGTTGTACGATCAGATTCAACACATGTGCCATGCACGGCACATGTATCAACTTGCCCAAATTAAATTCCGCCAACAAATTGCTTCCGTTGTCACACACCACTTTGCTGATATCCAGTTGGTGTGGAGTCAGCCACTGATCCAGTGCGTTCAGGGCGGACAGGAGTGCTGGTCCGGTGTGACTCTCTGCTTTCAGACAAGTCAACCCCAAGACGGCTTGACACTTTCATATCCAGGATGTGGAATAGCTCCTGGGGAGCTGGGGGTGTGCAGTTGATGTAGAGCAAGACGGAGCAGCAGAAGAGGACTCAGCCAAGGAGGTTAGCGAAGAGGATGGAGTAGGAGGAGTAGAGGAGGTGGCAGCAGGCTTGCCTGCAAGTCGTGGCGGTGTCACCAACTCCTCTGCAGAGCCACGCATTCCATGCTTGGCAGCCGTCAGCAGGTTTACCCAATGCGCAGTGTACGTGATATACCTGCCCTGACCGTGCTTTGCAGACCAGGTATCAGTGGTCAGATGGACCCTTGCCCCAACACTGTGTGCCAGACATGCCATGACTTCCTTTTCCACAATAGAGTACAGGTTGGGGATTGCCTTTTGTGAAAAGAAATTTTGGCCGGGTACCTTCCACTGCGGTGTCCCAATAGCTACAAATTTTTTCAAGGCCTCAGACTCCACCAGCTTGTATGGTAAAAGCTGGCGGGCTTAGACTTCCGACAAGCCAGCTGTCAGACGCCGGGCAAGGGCGTGACTCTGTGACATTGGCTTCTTACGCTCAAACATTTCCTTGACAGACACCTGACTGTGGGCAGATGAGCAGGAACTGCTCAAGGTGAGAGGCGGAGTGGCGGATGGTTAAGAGGGGGCAAGGAGGACAGCAGTGGTTGACGTGGCTGAAGATGCTGGACCAGGAGGAGGATGGTGGCTTTGAGTTTGTGTGCTGCTTGTACTCATCATCGTCATTCCCATGACTCAGTTTCTTTTGGCACAGGTTGCAAATGGCATCGCTGTTATCAGAGGCAGACACACAAAAAAATTCCATACTGCTGAGCTTTGCAATGACAGCATTCTGGTGGTGGCAACCACCAGAATGCGCGTTGATTGGCGTGCCAATCATGCGCGTTGATTGGCGTGCTGTCTGGCTGACCCCGGGTGCCGATACATGCTGTCTGACTGTGCCACTAGCTCCTTGCAACGACCTCCCCTGCTTCCAACTCGTCTCCTCCTCTTCTCTGTCTCCCCATCTGAACTTTCCTCCTGTTCTTCTTCTCTTCGAGCAGGCACCCACGTGACATCCACGGACACATCGTCATCATCAACCGCTTCACTTGTATCTGACAAAGGAAGCAGCAGCGGGTACAACATCATCATCATCACACCGTACGTCCATGTGTGTAATGCTGCCTGACTGAGACATATCCCTGTTATCTACATCCTCTGGCAATAATGGTTGCGCATGAATTATTTCTTCCAACAGATGTGTAAATAACTCCTCTGACAGATCCAGTGAAGGAGCTGTGGTGTTAGTGTTGGTGGTGGCGGCAGACGGGCGAGTGGTAACTTGAGAGGTGCCCGAAGCTGAGGTGGAAGAGGATGGTGCATCAAGGTTCCGAGCGGAAGCTGTAGAAGATTGTGTGTCCTGTGTTAGCCAGTCAACTATGTCCTCAGAACTTTAAGAGTTCAGGGTACGTGGCCTCTGAACACTGGGCATTATTCTAGGGCCAAAGGAAATCACAGCACCACGACCACGACGGCCCCTGCGGGGTGGCCTGCCCCTGCCTGTCATTTTTTTTCTGATTAGTTGTACTATGCGTGCAAGCTACTGTGACACCAGATATGTGTCACGGATGGTGTTGCAGAAAGATGGAGCTTATGAATAAACATCCGACTGGCTTGATCCCAAACTAAGGAGCATATGGGTGAGCCCTATAAAACCCCAAGAGCTCTCCCTGACTGCTATGCCCATGCAAAGGTCTTTATGGTAGACGATTGCATGCCCTCGTACCTAATACTATGTGACAGCTGAAACCCCTATAATAGTGAGGGGACACGACCACCGGCTCCCTGCACTTAATACGGACGGAGTCAGGGTCACCTAGAATCAAGCCAACAAAGAAACACAAATAAAGGAAACAGACTTATCTGAGGAATCAGCAGAAGCAGCCTCCAGCAGTGAACAAATTCCAGGAAGAAGTATAAACCGCAAAGTGAGGCAGTATGAGAGGGAATATAAAGGGAGACAATTAGTGTAAATAGGTGACAGCTGGGAGAAGGAAAGGAGATGACAAAGTGAAACCAAAACAAAGAACGTCATGCAGGTAGAAAAGAACATCTAATAGACCTTCTCACAGAAGTGGCGGTGACAATATGAGTGGTGGCACTGGGCACTGGCAGTAGTGGGCACAGTACAAGCTGTAGGCCTGACACACACGCTTGCAGGCAACTGCAATTATATTACAGTGAAAAAAGTGTTATTTATTTTTTAAATGCAAGCTACTGTGACACCAGATATGAGTGGTGGCACTGGGCACTGGCAGTAGTGGGCACAGTACACGCTGTAGGCCTGACACACACGCTTGCAGGCAACTGCAATTATATTACAGTGAAAAAAGTGTTGTTTTTTTTAAATGCAAGCTACTGTGACACCAGTTATGAGTGGTGGCACTGGGCACTGGCAGTAGTGGGCAAAGTACACGCTGTAGGCCTGACACACACGCTTGCAGGCAACTGCAATTATATTACAGTGAAAATAAAATAAAAAATAAAGCAGATTGATGTACTAGCCCTAAAAAGGGCTTTTTGGGGTGCTGTCAGGACGCTGTCCTTACAGCAGATCAGATGAGTCTCAGGACTGGAGTGGACACTGAATACACTGGCATAGCTATCGATTTCCCTATTAAATCAGCAGCAGCTGCATTGTCCCTGCTCTCACTAACACTGCAGCTTCCGAATGAATCTAAGATGGATGCTGTCCTTGCTTTTTGCTAGGAGGTGGGAGGGTCTGGGAGGGAGGGTATGCTGCTGATTGGCTGGAATGTGTCTGCTGACTGTGAGGTACAGGGTCAAAGTTTGCTCAATGATGACAAATAGGGGGAGGATCGAACATCGCATATGTTCGCCCGCCGCGGCGAACGCGAACAAGCAATGTTCGCCGGGAACTGTTCGCCAGCGAATAGTTCGGGACATCTCTACTGCAGAAGTGAACTGAGAATATATTTTTCTTTTTGTACTGAAATAGGCCACTAAACGCTTTTACTAGAAATAATTGTACCAGTGAAGTGCGTATATTTTTTCTTTCTGTACTGAAATAATCCACTAAACGCTTTTAACACATATAACTGCACCAGTGAAGTGTGTATATAATTTTCTTTCTGTATTGAAATATGCCACTAAATGCTTTCAACACATATAACTGAAGAAGTGAACTAGGAATATATTTTTCTTTTTATACTGAAATAGGCCACTAAACACTTTTGTTACAAATAACTGCACAAGTGAAATGCATATTTTTATTCTTTCTGTACTAAAATAGGCCACGAAATGCTTTAAAAAACTCACTGATGAAAGTGCCGCGCCGCCATCCTCCATTGTACGCATTTTTTGCTGGGGATTGCCTTTGTCTGCGGACCGCATGCGGAGGAATTGCTCCCCCGGTTATAGACACGCTACAGTGTCTGGGTTTGGAACATTTTCACCCGTTTAGGCCACTTTTTTCAGTGAGTTTTTGTCTTTGTGTATGGAATGTGCCACTTTATTTTGCTGGTAACATTCTTTTGCACCTGGCAGCTTCTGTGTCACATGGTCTGTTGTGGGTGCGGCTCACAGCTTTATTCTACCTCACAGTGCATTGGTGATACCACTATGGAGGCATGTGAGAGTCTGGCTGTGAGTTGGTTTCTAGCACTGTTCAGACCTTGTTCACACACCACGGGCAGTTGAGTGGTAGGACCCCATGCATGCTGAGACACCGTGACGTGGTGCATGAGGGGCTCCGTAATGTTCCTGACTGGAAGATATTGGAAAAGTTCTCAGCTTTTAACATCGTCCTGAGGAATTAGCTAGTATTGTCAGTTTGGTGCATTTTTTGCAGTGATTCACTAAACGCTTTCAACACATATAACTGCAGAAATGAACTGAGAATATATTTGTCTTTTTCTACTGTAATAGGCCACTGAACGCTTTAACCAGAAAATACTTCACCACTGAAGTGCGTATATCATTTTCTATCTGTATTGAAATAGGCCACTATCGCTTTCAACACATATAACTGCAGAAGTGAACAGAGAATATATTTTTCATTTTTAACTGAAATAGGCCTCTAAACACTTTTGCCACAAATAACTGCACTAGTGAAATGCGTATATATTTTTTTCTGTACTGAAATAGGCCACTAAACACTTTTAACACATATAACTGCATAAGTTAACTGAGAATATATTTTTCATTTTGTACTGAAATAAACCACTAAATGCTTTTACCACAAATAACTGCACCAGTGAAGTGCATATATTTTTTTTCTTTCTGTACTGAAATAGGCCACTAAATGCTTTCAACACATATAACTGCAGAAGTGAACTGAGAATATATTTTTCTTTTTGTACTGAAATAGCCCACTAAACGCTTTTGCCACAAATAACTGCACTAGTGAAGAGCGTATATATTTTTCTTTCTGTACTGAAGAAAGGCCACTAAACGATTTTAACACAAATAACTGCACCAATAAAGTGCGTATATATTTTTCTTTCTGTACTGAAATAGGCCACTAAACACTTTTAACACATATAACTGCAGAAGTGAACTAAGAATATATTTTTCTTTCTGTACTGAAATAAACCACTAAACGCTTTTACCACAAATAACTGCACCAGTGAAGTGCGTATATATTTTTCTTTCTGTACTGAAATAAGCCACAAAATGCTTTCAACACAAATAAATGCACCAGTGAAGTGTGTATATATTTTTCTTTCTGTACTGAAATAGGCCACTAAATGCTTTTACCACAAATAACTGCACCAGTGATGTGCGTATATATTTTTCTTTCTGTACTGAAATAGGCCACTAAACACTTTCAACACAAATAAATGCACCAGTGAAGAGCGTACATATTTTTCTTTCTATACTTAAAAAGTCAACTAAACTATTTTACCACAAATAACTGCACAAGTGTAGTGTGTATATATTTTTCTTTTTGTACCGAATAGGCCACTAAACGCTTTTACCACAAATAACTAAACCAATCAAGTGCGTATATATTTTTCTTTCTGTACTGAGATAGGCCACTAAACTCTTTTAACACATATAACTACAGAAGTGAACTGAGAATATATTTTTCTTTTTGTACTGAAATAGGCCACTAAATACTTTTACCACAATTAACTGCACCAGTGAAGTGTGTATATATTTTTCTTTCTGTAATGAAATAGGCCACTAAACGCGTTTGCCACAAATAAATGCGCCAGTGAAGTGCATATGTATTTTTCTTTCTGTATTGAAATAGGCCACTAAACGCTTTCAACACATATAACTGCTGAAGTGAACTGAGAATATATTTTTCTTTCTGTAATGAAATAGGCCACTAAACGCTTTCAACGCATATAACTGCACCAGTGAAGTGCATATATATTTTTCATTCTGTACTGAAATAGGCCACTAAACGCTTTCAACACATATAACTGCAGAAGTGAACTGAGAATATATTTTTCTTTTTGTACTGAAATAGGCCACTAAACGCTTTTACCACAAATAAATGCACCAATGAGTGCGTATATATTTTTATTTTTGCACTAAATAGACCACTAAACGCTTTCAACACATATAACTGCAGAAGTGAACTGAGAATATAGTTTTCTTTTTGTACTGAAATAGGCCACTAAACGCTTTTACCACAAATAACTGCACCAGTGAACTGCGTATATATTTTTATTTTTGTACTGAATAAGCCACTAAATGCTTTTACCACAAATAAATGCACCAATGAGTGGGTATATATTTTTATTTTTGTACTGAATAGGCCACTTAATGCTTTTACAACAAATAACTGCAGAAGTAAAATGAGTATATAGTTTTCTTTCTGTACTGAAATAGGCCACTAAGCGCTTTTGCCACAAATAACTGCACCAGTGAAGTGCGTATATATTTTTCTTTCTGTATTGAAATAGACCACTAAATGCTTTCAAAACATAACTGCAGAAGTGAACTGAGAATATATTTTTATTTTTGTACTGAAATAGGCCACTAAACGCTTTTACCAAAAATGACTGCACCAGTGAAGTGCTTATATAATTTTCTTTCTGTATTGAAATTGGCCACTAAACTCTTTCAACACATATAACTGCAGAAGTGAACTGAGAATATATTTTTCTTTTTGTACTGAAATAGGTAGGCCACTAAACGCTTTTACCATAAATACCTGCACCAGTGAAGTGCGTATATATTTTTCTTTCTGTACTGAAATAGGCCACTAAACGCTTTTACCAAAAAAATATGCAGCAGTGAACTGCTTATATATTTTCCTTTTTGCACTGAAATACACCACTACACACTTTTACCACAAATCCTGCAACAGTGAACTGCATATATATTTTTCTTTTAGCACTGAAATACTTCACTAAACGCTTTCACCGCAAATAAATGCAACAGTGAACTGCGTATATATTTTTCTTTTAGTACTGAAATACGTCACTAAACGCTTTTAACGTAAATAACTGCAACAGTGAACTGCGTATATATTTTTATTTTTCTAATGAAATACGCCACTAGATGCTTACACCGCAAATAACTGTAACAGTGAACTGTGTATGTATTTTTCTTTTTCCACAGATATAAGCCACTAAAGGCTTTTTAACGTAGCACTTGCACCCCAAGAACAAATTGCTGGAATTACATGGCTGTATAATTGCTATTTGGATTCCAAAATAATAGTTCCCTGCACTTGTAAATCACTTTCCTATCAATGTCACTAGCGCCTTCTGACATCTCTCCCTGCACTAAGATGCTGTGAAATAATTCCTCCCTATCCTTTCCCTGCACTTATAAATAGTTTTTTTCAGTTTATTTGTTCGCAATGAGTTTTTTCCTATTGCTCCCTAGTGCGTCCCTGCACCCAGAACGCTGTAAAATGGCAGAATCTAAAATGGCTGCTGTATTTATAGGACTGTGACATCACAGGGCTGGCTGGCTGTTGATTGGCTGCATCCATGAATGTCAATCTGGGTGATCCCACCTTCCCAGATTTCCTTGCCCCATGTCCTCAGTCCTCACACGTGTAGCTGCAATTTTAGGAAAAATTGCTATTCGTTATCAAGAAGTGCAAGGAAATTCGCATTCCACTTAATCTGATTCGATTCACTCATCTCTAGTGGTGGTAATGAGGATCTTTTAGTATTTTTGTAAAGTTCATTTCAGTAAAAGTTTGGGTTTGGGTCCCTGACTCATCTCACATACAGGACTCATCTCAGGTTAATTTGCATATGTATCAAATCAGTTTTTTTACACAATAAAAGCACACAGAGCTATGGGGACTGGGTATTGCGGATGTGCTAGCGGCCATCTAGCAACCCATGTCCTCAGCTCTACACACAAAATCCTGGTGACAGGTTCCCTTTAAGCTAGAAATACAGCTAGAATTTTCTGGGTTATAAAAAACACTCTTTTTGGGCAAAATACACAATTTTACAGCCCTTTCTGCATCTGTACGTGTGAAATTCAAGCGTTATCTACTACTGTCATATTCTGTTATTCAAAAAAACACTCATTTTGGGCAAAATACTTAATTTGCGGCCTTGTCTGCACCTGTCAGTGTGAAATTCAAGCGTCATATACTGCTGTCATATTCTGTTATTAAAAAAACACCTTTTTTGGGCAAAGTACTTAATATTGCAGCCTTTGCTGTATCTGTTATTGTTAAAACAAGCTTTATGTTTCAATGGGGTATTTATTGAAAGATTTATGCAAGAGAAATCATGTTATACATAATAAAATATGTTGTAAGCATGAACATAAGTTGAGGATGCAACATTATTGGGTGGCATTCTTATTATAGCATATACATTAGTTAAAGGTATGCAGCATCAGCGATTTACATAGCCAATATGAAGTACAGTTTCAATTGCCAAGATTTCAAAGAAAACATCCAGCTAGGTTGACATCAATCACAAAGTAATGCAATAACGGAGATCTGTTGAGTGGGAGGAGGACAGCCATGGTTCCCAGAACTTTTCAAAAGTAATGAAAGTATCCATATGAATAGCCGTTCATATAAAAGGATCCTATTAATCCTATCGAAAACTGCTTGATAACTACGTGACGGAGATCGCCATTTGAAAGCTACATGGATTCTAGCCGCCAGGAGTATGAATTGTGATAGTTTAAATTTGGCATATTGAAGCCAGGAGGGTTTGTCTCCTAGGAGACATAATTGGAGAGATGCTGGGTAAACAAAGGTTGCTAATCTGGTTCCAAAACCTTCTAACTATCGGGCACGTCCACCAAATGTGGAGCATTGTACCATCCTCCTCACAGCCCTGAAAGCATCTGGGAGATACTTTAGGATAAATACGGTGCAATCTTGTGGGTACCAGATAGGTCCTGTGTAGAATTTTTATAGACGTCTCTGCAAATGTGGTTTGCCATGACCCCTTGGTAAGGATCTGGGAATGTTGGCACCATCTGGATACAGTGTAATCCATATGTATGTCCTCCTCCCATGCCCTCATATAGGGTAACTTGACCACCTCTGGTGGTGCGTTAAGCACTCCATAAATCTGGGACAATAAGCCTTGCTTGTATAGTGAGTAGGTAACTAATTGTTCAAAGGGAGTGAAATCAATGGTTTGATTATTTGCCTGCAGCGAGTATAGGAAAGAAAAAATCTGACTAGTAGTAAACTGCTCCCGTTCAGGGGAGGAATATTTATCTTTAAATTTGGATAGAGAAAGCAATCTACCTTTAGTCAGGAACCTATGGAGAGTGCATAGTTTATTAGAGATCCACCATGCGAAAGCATGTGTCTGAAGGCCCGGGAGGAAAGCGGGATTACCTATCAAGTATGTTAATGGAGAGAGTTTAGATTGTAGTGAAAACTTAATCTTACAGATCTCCATAGGAGAAGGGAAAAGTGTGATAAAATAGAATTAGTGCGGATGACATCTGGTAGGGGGAGAATAGACCAAGTTAAGGGCCCTCCAGGTATAAGGAGCAATCATAGATTGTTCCAGTGGGATCCATAATGGATGTGTTTTGGGATCTAGATGGGTTAGGAACAATTGAGCCAATCTGGCTGCTTTGTAATATTTTATAAGGTCTGGAACTGAGAGGCCTCCTTGGGTTTTATTTCGGCACATCGTTATCCTGGATATTCAGGGGCATTTGTTTGCCCAGATAAATTTCATGATAACAGCCTGGAAAGCCCGTAGGTCTTTGGTAACGATCGGTACGGGGAGGGTTCTAAATAAGTAGAGAAGTCTGGGGAGAACTACCATTCTTATTATATGGATCCTTCTACCCAGGATACTGGAAGAGCATTCCAAGACACGAGGTCTTCTTTAATCTTGTGATATAGAGGACAGGTAGTTGATTTTGTAAACTGAGTCAATTGTTGTGGGCAGTTGCGTTCCCAAATATGGGATATGGTGAGGTTTGCATTGAAATGGGAAGTTTCGTAATATTTTGTAAGGGGTGTGACATAGGAGAAGCTCCGATTTAGTATGGTAATCTTAAGGCCTGAGGTCATTGAGAAGAAATCCAACATCTTCATTAGAGAGGGAAAGGATATAATGGGGATGGTAATGGACAATAGGATATCGTCTGCAAAAAGGTTTAGTTTATATTCCTTCCCTCCAACTGAGACACCGGTAATATCTGGGTGAGCTCTTATGTGGGTAGCTAGGGGTTCCATTGCCAAATCAAATAGGGCCGGGGATAAAGGGCACCCCTGTCGTGTACCCCTCTGAATCTGAATAGGTGAGCTATGCGTGGCTGGCAATTTAAGGCTTGCTTCGGGTGTGGAATACAGGGATTGTATTGCCGTCAGGAAAGGCCCCCCAAAGCCCATTGAGGAGAGGACCTTATATAGATAGTGCCAAGTCACAGTGTCAAAGGCCTTTTCTATATCCAGTGCTAGCACCGCCAGAGGGATATTGGTTTTGTTGGCTCTTTGTATTAGATTCAGGATTTTTCGGATGTTATCTGGGGCTTCTGTACCGGGAATGAAGCCTGCTTGGTCTTTATGTATGAGGTCAGGGAGCAGCTTGTTAAGGCGTCGTGCTAGAATAAAAGGTAAATATTTTGTTATCCAAATTGAGGATGGAAATGGGTCTGTAATTGGAGGGCGATAAGGGGTCCTTGTTTGGCTTGGGTATTACAGTGATTTTGGCAGATAGGAATTCTAACGGGGGCTTGGAACCTTGCATTAAATGATTACAGTAATGGGTGATGTGCGGGATTAGTGAAGGGGCAAATTTCTTATAATACAGTGCAGAAAACCCGTCAGGGCCAGGAGCTTTACCAAGTTTTAGGTTTTTAATTGTAAATTCTACTTCCTCCCCCGTAATAGCCTCGCCTACACATGCTGACGCTTCAGGGTTGAGTTTCGTAAGTGGGATAGAAGATAGAAAATCTTCCCCATTCGATACAGGATGCGCCCCAGGATTAGAAAAGAGTCGTTTGTAGAAAGCATGAAACGTATCGTATATAAGGTCAGGATTTGATGTGGTCTGTCCTGAGCTTGTGTGTATTTGGAATACCTGATTGATTTTCTGTCTAGCTTTAAGTTGGCGGGCTAGCATCTTGTCTGGTTTGTTGGCATATCTATAGTAGTAGGAAGCTGTCCAGCGGAGGGCTTTTTCTGTATTGTTGGAGAGTAGCATATTTATCTGTAGTTTAACATCTTTGATCGCTTTTAGAAGGTAAAGTGAAGGGGCTTGTTGGTGAGCTTCGGACCAACCTGGTCCATTTAGCCTTCTAAAGCAATTTGGGTTGAGTTCCTTTCTTTTTATTAACCGGGAAGCAAGTCCCACCAATTCCCCCGCATAAAGGCTTTGTGGGTTAGCCAGAGCATCATAGGGTCAATGTCAGGAGAAGCATTCTCAATAAAGACATTTTTTAATTCATCATGGAGCTGGTCATACAAGGCAGGGCAGTGTTAAGAGAGGATTCATTCAGCCTCCAAGAGTAGGGAATGCTGTACTTGTCTGCAGAGAGAATCTCTGCCAAAACCATGTCATGATCAGACCATGATGAAACAATAGGCCTGGAGTAGGAAATATATGGAAGGCAGGTTGTAGAGACCAGTATCATGTCAATACGGGTATATACGTTATGAGCAGGGGAGTAGTAGGTGTTGCCTCTTTGTGGGCCGTTGTGTTCTCTCCATGAGTCAGCCAAAGACAAAGATTCTAAGACTTGACGTACTGTATTTTGGCTGTGTAGATGGGCGAGGATGGCCAGGAGGAGATGAGCAATCCAATATAGGATTGAGGACAAAATTGAAGTCTCCGCACCATAAAAGCTTATGGTAGGAGAGGGGTTCAATTTTGCGACTCACATTATTAAAAAAGGTGATAGGTTCGTCAGTTGAACGGGGTTTACCCAGAGCTCTATGAACTCTGTCCATTCGTAGCTTTGTCGGCTCAGCTTGGGGTAAAAGGGCCCCAAACAGAGTGTTCATGGTTTGTAGATCCTGGTACAATTCAGGGAGGCCTCTGATTCGTAGATTCCCTCTTCTGGATCTATTCTCCAGGTCTTCTATTTTTAGCTCCAGAGCGGCATTAGAGTTGATTTCCTCCCTGTCAGCGCCTATGGCATCTGATATGTCGTCAGTCCGCGTCTCTAGTTCAGAGACTCGGCTCCCCAAGTCCTGGATTTGTTGGGAAAACTCCTCCACCGCCTGAGAGAGCTCCGCTTTAAACAGGAAAGCTATGTTTTTATATAGAGTTACCTGGCCCGGATCGGTGATGTTGGGGCCCTATAAGTGTCCACCATTAGTGGATGAGGCGGGACTGGCACTGGCCGGAGATGAGGTAGGGTCCACCATGACAGTTTCTCTGGAGTGCCAAAACATCTCCGGTAAAGTCTGTGACGGAGCGGACGTACCAGCGATTTTGTTTCTACCTTTGTTGCGGGTCATCTCTGTTTAGAAGGCTGTTGGAGCCATGAGGACAGCGCTAATTTCGGGATATTCTCGGCATACGGTGCGGAGCTCACTGAGGCATGTCCTCTCAGCAAGCCACGCGCATGCGCTCTCCTTAAAACAAGCTTTAAATACATCAATAATTTTCTGGGTTTTAAAAAACACCCATTTTTGGCAATACCCTCCACTTGGGGCCTCTGCCGCATTAGTCAGTGTGCAATTTAAGCTAGAAATACAACTATAATTTTGTGGGTTTTAAAAAAACAATTTTTGGGCAAAATACACAATTTTACAGCCCTTGCTGCATCTGTGCATGTGACATTCAAGCATTATATATACTGCTGTCATATTCTGTTATTCAAAAAACACCCATTTTGGGAAAAATACTTAATATTGCAGCCTTTGCTGCATCTGTGATTGTTAAAAACAAGCTTGAAATACTTCAATAATTTTCTGGCTTTGAAAAAAACACACATTTTTGGCAATACCCTCCATCTGGGGCCTCTGCCGCATTATTCAGTGTGCAATTTAAGCTAGAAATACAGCTATAATTTTCTGGGTTTTAAAAAAACACCCATTTAGGGCAAAATACTTAATTTGTGTCCTTGTCTGCATCTGTACGTGTGAAATACACTCTTTAGATACTGTTGTTCTAGTCTGCTATTTAAAAAAAACACCCATTTAGGGCAAAAAACTTAATTTTGCAGCCTTTGCTGCATCTATCATTGTGAGATACACCCTTTACATACTTCTGTGCTGTTCTGGTATTAAAAAAAACACCCATTTTGGGCAAAAATCTAAATTTTTCAGCCTTTGCTGCATATGTCATTGTGAGATACACCCTTTAGATACTGTTGTTCTATTCTGTTATTAAAATAAACACCCATTTTGGGCAAGATCCTAAATTTGAGAAATATGAGGAGAGCGTCAAATAAGGGACGTGGCCCGGTCGTGGTGCTGCTGTAGGAGCTCCTGTTGCAAAGAGAGGACGTGGTCGATCTGTGACAGCTACACGCACAAGTGAAACACCTTCCTCAGGTGCGAGTAGGTGACAGAACCTTCAGCGGTATTTGGTTGGGCCTAATGCAGCTCTACGAATTGTGAGGCCAGAACAAGTACAGGGGACAGTAGATTGGGTTGCTGACAGTGCCTCCTTTTCATTCACATTGTCTCCCACCCAGTCTCCTGCTAAAAGATCAGAGTTGGCACCTGCAGCCGATATCCATCAGTCTTTAACCTCACCCCCTTGCAAATCAGCCAAGCAGTCTGAGCTCCAAGTCATGCAGCAGTCTCTTCTGCTTTTTGATGACTCTGTTAGCAGGGTTTCCCAGGGCCATCCACCTAGCCCTGCCCCAGAAGTGGGAGAGATTGAGTGCACCGATGCCCAACCACTTATGTTTCAAGATGAGTACATGGGAGGACCATCGCAGCAAGTCTCGGATGATGACGAAACACAGGTGCCAACTGCTGGGGCTTTCGAAAGTGTGCAGACCGACAAGGTGGGCAGGGGTGAAGACTGGGTTGAAGATGATGCGGAGGACGATGAGGTCCTCGACCCCACATGGAATCAAGGTCATGCGAGTGACCTGTGTAGTTCGGAGGAAGAGGTGGTGGTCGCACAGAGCCACCAGCACAGCAGAAGAGGGAGCAGGGTGCAAAAGCAGAGCGGCCATCCCCTAGACAGTATGCCTGCTTTTGCCCACTGCAGCAAGGGACCGAGCACACCAAAGCCAGCTCCAAGAAGTTCCCTGGCGTGGCAGTTCTTTAGACAATGTGCTGATGACAAGACACGAGTGGTTTGCACACTGTGCAATCAGAGCCTGAAGTGAGGCATAAACGTTCTCAACCTGAGCACAACCTGCATGACCAGGCATCTAAGTGCAAAGCACGGGCTGCAGTGGAGTAGACACATAAAAAAACAAGAAAGGTCTCTGGCATCTCCGGCTTCTTCTTCTGCTGCAGTCTCGGCCTCTTCATCCACCTCTGGAGTAACAGTGCCACCTGCCACCCCGCAAACAGAGGATCTGCCAGCAACACCACCACCTGGGTCACCAAGCATCTCCACAATGTCCCATGGAAGCGTTCAGCTCCCATCTCCCAAACACTGGAGCGGAAAAGGAAGTACCCCCCTACCCACCTGCGATCCCTGACCCTGAATGCCAGAATTTCAAAATGACTGGCCTTTGAAATGCTGTAATTCCATCTGGTGGAGACGGAGAGCTTTAAAAGCCTTATGGTGGTGGCTGTCCCACAGTACGTCGTGCCCAGCCGCCACTACTTTTCCAGGCGTGCCATCCCTTCCATGCACAACCAAGTGGGAGACAAAATCAGGTGTGCACTGCGCAACGCCATCTGTGGCAAGGTGCACCTCACTACGGATACGTGGACCAGTAAGCACGGTCAGGTATGTTATATCTCCCTAACAGCACACTCGGTAAATGCAGTGGCAGCTGGGCCTGAGGCGGATAGCAGTTTGGCGCAGGTCCTTCCACCACCGAGGATTGCAGGGCGCTTCAGTTTGCCTCCTGTTGCTTCCTCCTCCTACTCCGCTTCCTCATCCTCTACCAGCTCCTCATCCGGTCAGCATAGCACCTTCACCACCAACTTCAGCACACCCAGTGGTAAATGACAGCAGGCAGTTTTAAAACGTTTGGGGGACAAACCTCACACTGCGCAGGAGCTGTGGACGGGCCTTGAACAACAGACCGATGAGTGGTTGGTGCCAGTGAGCCTCAAGCCCGGCCTGGTGGTTTGCGATAATGGGCGAAATCTCGTAGCAGCTCTGGGACTAGCCGGTTTGACGCACATCCCTTGCCTGGTGCATGTGCTGAATTTGGTGGTGCAGAGATTCCTTGGAAATTACCCTATGTCAGAGCTGCTACATAAAGTGTGGGCCGTCTGTGCGCGCTTTCGGCGTTCTCACCCTGCTGCTGCTCGCCTGTCAGCGCTGCAGCGTAACTTCGGCCTTTCCTTCTATGCCTCCTCATAAATCAAGTTTTTTTATTTTATTTTATGTCATTTCAATAATTTGTCTGTTAAATGTTCGGGTGAAATTCACCAATTTTTGGGTGTGATATACCACTGCTCTACCTAGTAGACAGGTATAGAAAATTCACTAATTTGTCCGTTACATTTTCAGGTGAAATTCACCAATTTTTGGGTGTGATATACCACTGCTCTACCTAGTAAACAGGTTAAAAAATTCACAAATTTGTCTGTTACATTTTTGTGTGAAATTCACCAATTTTTGGGTGTGATATAGCACTGCTATACCTAGTCGACAGGTAAAAAAAAAACACTAATTTGTGATATACCACTTCTCTACCTAGTAGACATCAGAGCTGCTACATAAAGTGTGGGCCGTCTGTGCGCGCTTTCGGCGTTCTCACCCTGCTGCTGCTCGCCTGTCAGCGCTGCAGCGTAACTTCGGCCTTCCCGCTCACCGCCTCATATGCAACGTGCCCACAAGGTGGAACTCCACCTTGCACATGCTGGCCAGACTGTGCAAGCAGCAGCAAGCGATAGTGGAGTTTCAGCTGCAGCACGCACGGGTGAGTCGCTCTGCGGAACAGCACCACTTCACCACCAATGACTGGGCCTCCATGCAAGACCTGTGTTCCTTGTTTCGCTGTTTCGAGTACTCCACCAACATGGCCAGTGCCGATAACACCGTTCTCAGCGTTACGATCCCACTTCTATGCCTCCTTGAAAAAATACTGCTGGCGATGATGGAAGAGGATGTGTCACAGGAGGAGGAAGAGGGATCATTTTATAAGGTTTCCAGCCAGTCATTCACAAGTGGCTCCGACGGTGGGTTTCTGCCCCACAAACACCAGGTACACAATTGCCCAGCCAGGGCACAGTTCTGGAGGATGACGAGGTGGAGGATGAGGAAGAGGAGATGGAGGAGAAGGAACCATGTTCACAGCAGGGTGGCACCCAGATCAGCTCATGGCCATCACAGGTGCATGGCTGGGGGGATACAGAGGAAACAGACGATATACCTCCCGCAGAGGACAGCTTTTCGTTGCCTCTGGGCAGCCTGGCACACATGAGCGATTACATGCTGCAGTGTCTCCGCAACGACCGCCAAGTTGCCGACATTCTAACTTGTGCTGATTACTGGGTGGCCACGCTGCTGGATCCCCATTACAAGGACAACGTACAGTCCTTAATTCCTTCACTGGAGCATGATCGTAAGATGCGCGAGTACAAGCGCACGCTGGTAGATGTGCTGCTGGTGGCATTCCCACCTGACAGCGGGGGCACAGTGGAAGCACAAGGCGAAGGCAGAGGGGGAGGAAGAGGTCGCCAACACAGCTGTGGCACCGCCAGCACCTCAGAAGGCAGGGTTAGCATAGCCGAAATGTGGAAAAGCTTTGTCAGCACGCCACAACAACCAGCACCACCAGCTGATATGAAACGTCTTAGCAGGAAGCAGCATTTCACCAACATGGTGGAGCAGTATGTGTGCACAGGCCTACACGTACTGAATGACGGGTCTGCCCCCTTCAACTTCTGGGTCTCCAAATTGGGCACATGGCCTGAGCTTGCCCTTTATGCCTTGGAGGTGCTGGCCTGCCCTGCAGCCAGTGTATTATCTGAACGTGTGTTTAGCACGGCAGGGGGCATTATCACAGACAAGCGCAGCCGCCTGTCCACAGCTAATGTGGACAAGTTCATGTCCATTTAAATGAACCAGGCATGGATCCCACAGGACTTGTCCGTACCTTGTGCAGAATAGACATGTATACCGGCCTTAACCAGCCATTGTTATACTACAGCGCAATTGCTCATTCTTGGATTTTGGATATTTCACACTGTTTTGGAGTGTACCCAAATAAAAAATAAAAATAAAAAATGAAAAATATAAACCAGTGTTGGCTACCTCGTCCTCCTCCACCACTGTTTCCACCTACACCGCTACGTCCACCGCCTCCTCAAACTCCTACTCCATATGGACCTTCACCTCATAAATCAAGTTTTTTTCTTTTATTTTATGTCATTTCAATAATTTGTCTGTTAAATGTTCGGGTGAAATTCACCAATTTTTGGGTGTGATATACCACTGCTCTACCTAGTAGACAGGTATAGAAAATTCACTAATTTGTCCGTTACATTTTTGGGTGAAATTCACCAATTTTTGGGTGTGATATACCACTGCTCTACCTAGTAGACAGGTAAAAGATATCACTAATTTGTCTGTTACATTTTTGTGTGAAATTCACCAATTTTTGGGTGTGATATAGCACTGCTATACCTAGTAGACAGGTAAAAAAAAAAACACTAATTTGTCTGTTACATTTTCGGGTGACATTCAACAATTTTTGCCGTGAATAAACCCCTGCTCTGCATAGGTGACAGGGACCGATTTTTTTTTTAAATAATCTGTTCCATTGGTGGGTGACATTAACCCATTTCTGGAGACGAAAAACCCCTGCTTTGCATAGGTGACAGGGACTTAAATTTATAAAATTCGTCTTTAATTGGCCCTTTCATTCGATCCTTCTGCTTTAATAACTTGTCCTACATTTCCGCTTCATCCCATTGCAGCCATTGACCGCTCTTGGATGAGGTCTCACTTTCTCACACTCCCTCTCAGGCGTGGAACCCTGATTCACCGATAACCGTGATGGTAGGCTCAGAAAAGAACATCGAAAGTTGATAGAGAAGATATCCACTTGGATCGTGGACGTCACAGGGACGTGCGATCAGGCAGAAGTTATCTAGAGTCAACAAAGCGGCAGCAGGGCCTCTCCTGGCTAACGTTTCTAAATCCAAAATACCCCAGTGACATTCCCTATAGTTTTTTTTATTAATCATTCCAATAACAGGGCATCTTAAGAGTACTGTATTGTTATTTATCGTCACTACCTCCCCAAGTCAGAAGTGGGTAATTGCCGCGCGCCCCCTCCTTAACTTGGAAGCTTATGCTTCAATACTTTGTCCCACATTTCCGCTCGATTACATTTAATTTCATCCATTGACCTCCCTTGGATGTGGTATCCCTTTCTCAGGCTCCCTCTCTGGCCTGGAACCCTGATTCCCCGCCACCCGTAATCACCATGGGAAGCGCATAAAAGAACATTAAAAGTTAATAGAGAAAATATCCAATTGGATCGTGGACATCACTGGGACGTGCGACATGGTGGAGCAGTATGTGTGCACACGCCTACACGTACTGAATGATGGGTCTGCCTCCTTCAACTTCTGGGTCTCCAAATTGGGCACATGGCCTGAGCTTGCCTTTTACGCCTTGGAGGTGCTGGCCTGCCCTGCAGCCAGTGTATTGTCTGAATATGTGTTTAGCACGACTGGAGGGGGTTATCACAGGTTATATTTCCCAATGTTTTGGGGTGTACCCTAATTTAAAAATAAAATAAAAATTTAAACCAAAAAACAGTGTAGGCTACCTCCTCCTTCTCCACTGCCGCTTCCACCTACACCGCCACATCCACCGCCTCCTCAACCTCCTACTCCATATGGACCTCGTCCTCCTAGATTAAGATTATTATTTTATATTTTCACATATTTTATGTTATTTAAAGTCATTTCCCTATCCACATTTGCTTGCAGAGCACTTGCCATGCTCTTAACCACATTTTGATGCCATTTGCAGCCCTCTAGCCCATTACATTTTTACAGCCATTTTAGTGCTCAAAAGTTTAGGTCCCCATTGACTTCAATGGGGTTCGGGGTCAAGTTCGGGTCCCGAACTCGAACTTTTTTGTGAAGTTCGGCCGAACCCATCGAACCCGAACATCCAGGTGTCCGCTCAACTCTAGTTATAACATATTAAAAGAGCATATTCTCCTAGCTTAAATCTGCTGGTATGCTACAGTTGCTACTCCAGTCCTCCCAGACAGCTATATACCCATGTGGCGCTGTTGCGTAGGGTATAAAGCATGGTATTGCTGCAGCAAAGTGAACACCGTCCGGAGGTGAGTACCTAAGCAGTAGTGCTGGAACAGTGAGGGATCTAACAAGTGAGTATATCTAGTTTCAGTATTTTACAACCTTTCCCTCTGGACAAATTTTTTAACAACAAAAAAATAACTTTTAACAACCAAAAGAATTGAATGCAGCTCTGGATTGTAATGAAGGCTGTAAATATGTTCACTTCTGAGATGTTTAAAGGAGTTTTCCAAGATATTTTAACTGCTGACCTATCCTCAGGATAGGTCATCAGTATATGTTCGGTGGAGGTCCAACACCTGGGAACCCCGCCGATCAGATGTTTGAGAAGGCAGCGGCGCTTGCATTAGCTCCACTGCCTTCTCTTTGCTCACCAAGCACAGCGCCATACATTGTACAGTGCCTTGCTTGGTATCGCAGCTCAGTCCCATTCACCGCGTGTTCTGTCTTCATACACGTTCACACAGTGTACAGTCTAACATTCATCATAAACCATTCCTGTCTTCCTAAGAGGACTGTTCTTTGTAGTCTAACTTGTTTATTGGTCAACAGGTCGTACATATGGGATTGATTGATTATATATGATGGATGGATTGATTATATATGATTGATTGATTGGTAAAACAGGAGTGCTTGGTAAAACTACGAGAATACAAATAACATGTATAAGTATTAAGCATGGATAGCATGTACTATAACATTTGCATTGACAGTGAAAGCACATTGGAAAATGGCTGCCTATACATATGATTACATGTCTAGCTTACAGTAGTAACAACTCCCTGAGTAACAATTACAACTAACTAAACAGCTCTGCATAACATAATGTCCCTTAAACAAAGGTAGATCTCTCACTAAATATGCTTTTACAAGGATGGTGGAGTTTGAGAAGGAGACATGCATAGAACAGCTCTGAACTGTGTCCTGGAGACTTCTCTTTCCCAGAATGCTTTGTACTCCCACAATGCAGTGCACCACCCACAATGCAGTAGTCTTTGTAACAGGAAAAACAAAGTGTAATACAACTTAACATCGCTAGATGGTGCTATAACCACACTAAACACATCAGAAATACCAAGACTGAGGCAGACGTGATCTGTAATGATTCTCTTACCCAGCTGGGCAGAACACCAGGCCTAGGCCATGTGACCAATAAACGGGACATTATATGGCCTAGGCAAAACGGCAAGAAGGTTGCGGTACTACTCTACTGTGACTGCCAGTGCCTTCTCAAACAGTTGATCGGTGTGTGCCCCAAGTGTTGGCCCCCCACCTATCAGGAACTGATGACCTATCCAGATGATAAAATATCTCGGAAAAAACCCTTTAAAGTGGGTGCCATTTTTAAACTGGCAAAATGAAAATTATAATTTTTAAGATAGATCTGTTCGCAATATCCTGTTGCGCACAAACACACCCTCCTCCCAAATTTTAGAATAATACATTTAGGGCAGCTTTCTCAATAGGGTAGACAAGGGGGAAAAAACACTTTACAAAGATGTTTCATTCAAAATCACTGAAATATAGTGGCAAATATGGGGGAACTGCTCAAACCCCAAACACTGTGGCGTGTTTCTCATAGGGGGAGCAGTCCCACCGCATGTGGACCTCAGCAAACGACAATCCCCAGCAAAAAATGCATACAATGGAGGATGCGGCGCAGTCCACATGCACCACAAAGGCATCCTACACAAAACGGAGCATTGTGGGGATGAAAATATAATTATATACATCACAGAAAAAAATGCACCAAACGGATATGCCACTAACTATACTAGCTAGTTAACAAGCAGATATTAAAAGCTTACAAATATGAATATTTAGAGAGGGCTCACCTGCTGATCAGGGAAGGTATGGGTGCACCTACTGAGAAGATTCACCCAATCTTCTAAAATTAATGCAATCCAAAGTAAAATTAGTAGGGCACACCTTCACTCGGTTGCACATGGAGGGTTAAATACGTCAATATATTTATTTATTCAAACATAGTATTATAAAAGTACATATTAATCGAAATACCTATAAAAAAAATTGGTAATAAAATACATAAAATTTTAAACATGAAAAGCATAATATATTACTACTATGTTTCTCTATATTGAGCCAATGCACCAAAGTTCGTATATAATAGGTACTGTGGTTTACTTCAATAGGTTAAATAACGTAGCTGATATCCCGATCAGCGATGTTTAAATAACACAAAGCAGTCTGATGTAATAGGATCCTGAATATAGTTACCAGATGATTTTAGCTTTATACATTTTGTACAATACTGTTGCGTATCGCAGTTTGTTTGTATAGCAAATCAGTGTTGCTTTTACTCACTGTTTAGTAGTCGGACAAGTTTGATCACATCACTGGTGGCGTCCCACGTGTGATGGAGTCGGTATAGGTTGTGATCCGATTCTTGGTTTAAATGCCAATTTTTCGGACCTTACAAATGAAGGTATCAGACCGCAATAGGTCTACTTTGTAATATCTATATTTAAATGGTACTTCTATCAGGTGGTAGGACTTTATCATTAGTCAGATGTACTGACAATACAATGTTCTTCCCTGTTTCCATTTACTGTCCCACACCACTTATTCCAACTATTTTCAAAACTAATTCTATATATGCTTTATTTGACATCATTATCATAATATTACAACGTTTATTGACTATATCTATATAAAAAGTCCTTCTTCCTATTTTTGAATGTATTTATCTAATTTTGCACATATCCACTATCTATGTACCCTGGAGCGCATATATTTATGCGCTCCGGTGTCCTGTTAACGTCATCTCCGGCGCATTGTGCATACTTCCGATTTCTTTGCGGTCCATCTCCGGTCTGCGTTCCACCGCCGGCCAATAGCAGCGGCCGGTGCATGGGACATGACGCACTTCCGGTTTTGCTTGGCCGATGGTGGAACGCACGCCGCTCTTCACTCACTCCATGAGGTATTTATCCCATTAACTGTTTATTGTTAAGTCAATTTATATCAGCATATATAGAGGTGCAGTTGCAGAGAGATCTCTGGACTGCATTACTCAGTTGGATACATCGATAGAGAGCCATTGTGCTGAGGGCTATTGTGCCACTTCATTATCTTCATTATCCATATCTAGATTTTTTTCTTCCCCTGATGAATCCGGTCACATTTGTATTGGAGGAAACGCGTTGGAAATTCTAAATTTCTTTATTTTTGGCTGTACAGACACTAGGAGCAAATTTTTTTAGGGATAGGACAACAGGGACAGCCGTCGATAAGTGGGGTCGCCTCCTCTGGAGGTGATTCTCCTGCATTTAGGCGGGAGACCTCTCCGCTTTTAGGCAGAATTTTAATAGCCTGAGGGATATTATCTCCCCAGTATCTGCTTTTTCCTGTCCTGCACCAGAAAAACCGTCCACCCCAATCAAGATCTCTGTGGACCTTCCCACTACGCCTATTCTGTTGTGATATTATTCATCTCTATACAACGAAAAAATCATCAAACCGTGAGTGGGACCCTTGGTCCAAATCCGAGCACTTGAAATTGGACATCTACCCTGTGTCTCATTGTACCTAAGTCCATTGTATCTGACCTATGCAGCTATATTTAATACATACATTATTTTTGTGGGACCTATTTTAATTAATAATGACTAAAAGTTAAGTTTTAAGTAGGATAATTATTCAGTGATACATAGTTTATATTCCTACATTGTATACATATTCTTTGCTGTGAAATTATTAATCGATATACCTATAAAAAAAATTGGTAATAAAATACATAAAATTTAAAACATGAAAAGCATAATATATTACTACTATGTTTCTCTATATTGAGCCAATGCACCAAAGTTCGTATATAATAGGTACTGTGGTTTACTTCAATAGGTTAAATAACGTAGCTGATATCCCGATCAGCGATGTTTAAATAACACAAAGCAGTCTGATGTAATAGGATCCTGAATATAGTTACCAGATGATTTTCGCTTTATACATTTTGTACAATACTGTTGCGTATCGCAGTTTGTTTGTATAGCAAATCAGTGTTGCTTTTACTCACTGTTTAGTAGTCGGACAAGTTTGATCACATCACTGGTGGCGTCCCACGTGTGATGGAGTCGGTATAGGTTGTGATCCGATTCTTGGTTTAAATGCCAAGCAGCTTGTAAAAAGCTTGTATGTGAGACTCGGGATCTTCGGTATCTGTTTCTGGGTATGCCGTTCTAGTCGGTACCTGATATAAATCCTGCGTAAGCAGTTGATTTCACGCTAGGTCCGGTTTCACTAGATGATGACATTTTCAGCTTCCCCTTTGCACAGTTCTTTACCGATCCCTCTCCTTCCTTGACTTAAAGCGCTTTAAGGGTACTTTCACACTTGCGTTGTTTGATTCCGGCAGGCAGTTCCGTTGCCTGAACTGACTGCCTGATCAGGCAAACTGTATGCAAACGGATGTCATTTTTTCTGACTGATCAGGCATTTTTCTGACTGATCAGGATCCTGATCAGTCAGAAAAATGCCTGATCAGTCAGAAAAATGCATTGCAATACCGGATCCGTTTTTCCGGTGTCATCAGGCAAAACGGATCAGTTTTTTTTCTTTCTTCATTTTTAAAGGTCTGCGCATGCGCAGACCGGAAGGACGGATCCGGCATTCCGGTATTTTGAATGCCGGATCCGGCACTAATACATTCCTATGGAAAATAATGCCGGATCCGGCATTCAGGCAAGTCTTCAGTTTTTTTCGCCGGAGATAAAACCGTAGCATGCTACGGTTTTCTCTTTTGCCTGATCAGTCAAAACGACTGAACTGAAGACATCCTGATGCAAACTGAACGGATTACTCTCCATTCAGAATGCATGGGGATATGCCTGATCAGTTATTTTCCGGTATAGAGCCCCTGTGACGGAACTCTATGCCGGAAAAGAAAAACGCAAGTGTGAAAGTACCCTAATCTTTCAGTTGCATACTTTGTTTCATGGGTTAACTGATCACCAGACGCGTTTCGGAGTAAACTTAGACTCCTTCCTCAGTGTTCCTATATATTAGCAAAAGTCTCAGCTTTTAATATCTGCTTGTATGACTAGCTAGTAAAGATGTTTCATTCGGCACAAATTGTGTCAAATCAAAATGGCACTTTCTACACAACATATTTGCTACAAAATGTTACAACAATTGCTACAACCATCGTGAATTGTCTTGCTGCTATCCTTTGATGCTTCATTCATTTTTTACTTCAGCCACGTAGTTGTTGTAGAATTGATTGACATTGATAATGACAAATTTTATTCAACCGTCTATCTACTTTGGACAATGTGTTTCTTTTTTTTAATAGAGGATCTCCAGACAATAAATTGATCCTATGATGTCCCGCTATTAGGATCTTCAGTGATTTCCCTACAGCGCCACTACAGGATAAATTAAGCACTGCAGAGTTCTCAACAGTCTCATTTGAAATCAATGGTCTGCATGTATAATCCTCCAGAGTGAGAAACAGTTTTTGTAGGCGCTCTCCCCTTTCATAAATACATTAAGAATTATTAACAATAATGAATAATACATTCGTTTTCTACCCCTTTACTTTACAATCCTCATTTCCTTCTGAGTACCAGACCTTATTTTTATATGTTTTCTGCTCTCGAAACCAAACGCTTTATCCATCTAATACCCTATTAAAAATAAATTGCTATTCTTTTAATTTCTTAATCATTATGTTAGGCCGAATTTCATTTTTACACTAAAGTACACGGACTGAATGCGCATGCATTATTAATTCAAAACTCGGTGAAAGAACAGGGCTCAAAGAAAACTCCCTAATGAAATCCCAGTTCTGGACAAGAAAGTTTAAGACCCCCTGGGAGACATCTCACAGCTGAAAATACGAATCTTCTAAATGAAGCCATACTTTATATATATGTGATGGTCTCCAGATTTTAAAAGGTTTGTTTCAGAATGTAATGTATTAAAATGTATTAAAATTCATTCTAAATCTGGGGGATATTTGACAGGGTGCGATGTACAGAAATACTGTGCTAAACCAGCTCTGGACTCATTCTAAGGAAACCCCTGAAGAGCTCTATGGGTTTATGCCAGCCATTTCCTGCTACAAAAAGTTGATGTATTTTAGATAATAATTAAATATTGAAAACAATCATAATTTTCAAAAATAATTCTGTTTTGCATCACAAATCACAATCATCTGAAGGGCAGTCGGACAGCCTATAAGTTTAGGTTTCCAAGGAGTTCATTATATAGGCTGTACGGAAGAAACTAGGAAGTTTCTGCAACATTATTCTTATCTGCTAATGAGCATGAAAGTGAGCTGAGAGCAGCGGTATAATATTCAGCTATTATCATTTACAACACGTAAAGCTGGCAGTCTTGAAACATGTTTACGCAATATTCTTGTTTTATTGCAATTTTTAGATGATTTTTTATTATTTGTAATCAGTTTTTTTATTTTTGTAATCAAAAAGAGGAGCTACATATTAATATAATGTCATTATTAGAAAGATCCAGCACTATACTCCTGCTTTGCCATCTACCAGCTTCCTTTCACTCTGTTATTTAGAGTCCAATGTCCATGGACCAAGTTAGTGGTGTCAACCCTAATATCCTATATAAAGAAGACCTCACCTGAGCCTTAAAGGGAATGTGTTATCACAAAACAACCTTATCGTTTTTATGTTAAACTTATTTTTTAATCTCTCACTCTCCATATAAAAAATAAATAATCCTAAAATCCTGCATTTTTTACATCTGCCACTAAGCCTAATAACAGGTGTTAGTTTCTGGCCTGCAACACCGGATAACACCAGATCCACCATTGACAATAAGTGACAATAAGTAATATTTTCTACTACTTCTGTGGTGTTGTTGGTCCATGTCCTCCAGTATTCCTCTGCTGCCCATGGGGCACCCGCCATATCGCTTATCCCATCTCCTGCTCTGAAGTTCCAGTGGTCTTTCTTTGCCCATCAGCATTTCTCTGTTCCTTCCCGGTAGGCATGGCCGTAGTAGGTCTACTCCTCCTGCCTACTGAGCCTAATTTGTTGAGCCTATGGCTGATCTTCTTTAGGTATTTAAGGCACCTTGCCCGTGGGAGGGTGCCTAAGCATTAGGTTGTCTAACCTTGCTAATTTTCTGCAAAGGTGCGTTATTCTTCTCTTTGCCCATGTACTAATCCCTGTCTGACTAGTGGATTTGACCCTCTGCTGCCTGACGTAACCTGTGTTTGACCATTGTACTGAGCCCATGCTGTCTGCCCCACCTTTGGCTTGATTATCGGATTGAACATACTTAGTGCCTTACATCAGTGTCTCTTGACTCCTTTGAGTCAGCAGTCACTGAACAAAGACTAGTTCAAAAGCTTAAGTCCAGATTTCTGCATAAGGGGTTAAAGGGTGAAGACAAGGGGGGACACTTAGATATCTCTCTTAGAACATCCACCACATCCACTTTTGTAACACATTCCTTGTACAATGTCCTCTGCACAGAGCTTGCCTAGAAAACTCTTCCATAGAAGCCAATGAGGTCCCCTCCTGTCCATTGTGTCTATGGCCCATGTGGATGCCTTAAAGCAATTCTTTAAATGCTTTTTAAATGGCAATAATAACAGCTTTGACAAGACAGACATCCCCATAATCAAGTTCAGAAAACAAAACAAAATAAAAACAGCTAAAGAAAAGAGAATATGTGTTACTGGATTTAACTGCCAAAAAACAATGGCAACAAAGTCCCTTTAAATGCATGATCCTTGTCTATTTGCCTTTAATAAACTCTGCCTCTTCCTGACTTGGGCTGTAGCCTTGTCCCTTCGAATTTACACCTGGATCCTTTCCATCTAATATTGACTATTCTTTGTTTTCAGATTACATATCTGGTTCTTCTGTGTAGTCAAAAACATCAAATCTAAACATATCCTGATTGGAAAAATCCTAGCATCCACCATCTAGCTCTGAATTTTCCTCAAAATTAATTCACTCAAGAGTGTGAGTCTGGAAGAAAAACGGACAGGACACAGATATCATCTGTGAGTGGACCAAAAAAAATGCGTCCATGTTCACAGGCCGGAACACAAATGACCTTAACATCACTTATCTGAACAAGCTCTAACTCTTGCTAGGTGGATAGCCACCTTTAGTCTGTGGCCACTGTGGTTTTTTATTTTTGTTACATTGAGGAGCTTTGCTTTTTTCATGTCAATCTGTGGATTATGGAATGTCTATGCGTGACAGGCAAAGAAATCCTCTCTGCTAGCTAGCAGTTTAAATTTGAGTCATATACTGCATTCACCTTTCTCCTAACCTGACTGCTCTGATGTCTCCTTATCACTTACTTTTACTTAAGGGAATGTGTAATCAAAAATGACCTGTTGTTCAAATCATGTTTTTATTTCAAATATATTTTTAAATAATTTTAGTGGTTATTTTTAATTTTTCCATGTCAGTCTCTGTATAAAAAAAACAAACCATAAAATCTGCAGTTTTCACACTTGCCTTATAATAGGCACCACTTCATTGTCTGTATAGATCACTTTACTACAGTTATCGTCTTATCATTACAGGCAGGAGTAGAATGATAGATAGATAGATAGATAGATACATAGATCTATTGACTCATGCTGGAAGCGCAATGTATCAGCTCTATACTAGCACCTTTCTCAAGCTTAGCTTTAGGAAAGCAGTGTAAGCGTTAAAGGGGTTGTGCCACTATAGCAAATAGCATTTATTATGTAGAGAAAGTTAATACAAGACACTTACTAATGTATTGTGATTGTCCATATTGCCTCCTTTGCTGGCTGGATTCATTTTTCCATCACATTATACACTGCATGTTTCCATGGTTATGACCACCTTGCAATCCAGCAGCGGTGGCTGTGCTTGCATACTATAAAAAAATCACCAGCCTATGTGTGCTCCCACGGTCCCGGTCACCAGAGAGGCCAACATTTTTTCCTATAGTGTGCAAGCACGACCACCCCTGCTGGATTGCAAGGTGGTCACAACTATGGAAAACGAACAGTGTATAATGTGATAGAAAAATTAATCCAGGCAGTAAAGGAAGCAATATGGACAATCACAATACATTAGTAAGTGGCTTGTATTAACTTTTTCTACATGATAAATGCCACTTGCTGAAGTGACAAAACCCCTTTAAATCTCATGACCTGTAGCCGTAACAAACGAAAATTAGTGATAAGGAGACATCATAGCGGCCTGAGGAGCGCTGAGGAGTGTACTACCCCCACACATCCAGTGCCCTGTCCACTGTTGTGTGTGTAGACTATCCACGCTCCCTCGACCGTGCTTCCAGTGATAACCTCCTTCCCTGATGAGGAGAAAGGTAATAAAAAACCTCTCAAGTACTTACACAGCTCTTTGCTGCTTCCTCACCGGAGCAGCTGTGTGCATGTGTAGGGCGGATGTACTGAGTAATGGATTAGCAGACAGGTGCCCCTGCTGAATGCTGCTCCACCAGCACTAACATCATGCTGCATCCATCAGCACTCACATTATGTAACAGAGGGAGGGGCATTCTTTGTCTCCTTCCCTCTCTATTGGGTTACAGCTCTGTGCCCCCCCTCCCAATGCTCCCAATGCTCCCCACACCTCACTTCAATCCTGGAAAGACAGCAACCCTATTAGTAACTCTGGCAGGAGGTGGCCCCCTAGGCATTGGACCTCCAGTGCCTAGGGGAAAATATAGCCCTGCCATAAAAGCCTCTTTTGGTCCCTGAGAGTTAAATAATAGAATTCTGTCTACTTGCAGCCACCACTAGAGGGAGCTCATTGCATACAGATTTGTACACCTATTACTGATTTGAGTGTAATGCAATGGGTGCTCTGTAAATCCACATGGGGCAAACTCCCCCAAAATGTTATCATCCAAAAACTCTCTAGCTGTGAGAATAGAAGCAGATTTTATAGCTTTGTAAAAAAAAAAAAAAAAAAAGATCTCTGAGCCCTATAAACATAAATCATAAATCAAACCGCACAGAATCTTAGACCAATTGAGACTAAACACAATTAGAAATACACATTAACCCTTTAGTGCCTCTGGACCTCTGCAGATAATGCCTGACCTCCAGGGATATTAGTTATTAATAACCCAAAATTACCCAAGCTCTCCAAGGACATTACTGTAAACCCCTTCTTCAACCTAGACTACTGGGCATATCACCATTAATGTTAATCCTAGCCTCTATACCAAATTCTTCTTCTTCCTCACTACTAACGATGCTGTTTTCTGAGATTTTGTCTGGTCAACACATGATTTAATGTCCAAAATGCTGCAGATTTGATATAAAATAAAAATGTCAAATGTATTGTACAATTACAAGAAATATTTCCGCCTGTCCTATCTTAACTATGTCTTTGCTGCTCCAGAGTTTTTACAGTGCATAATGCATCATAAATTATTCACATTACGGTCATTTATGTAACCACTAAGGATCTTTTTTAATGAGAAAATACATTTTAAATAATAGTACTTGAAGTTTTAATAGTTACTTCGGTCATGTGACTCAGCATGAAGAATATCCTTACTCCGAACACTACAAGTTAATTATTCCCAAAGTAAGTCAGAATGATTTAACAAACTGACGACTCACCAAGTGCCTTAACGGTGTGTATGACCGAGGCCCTGTATCTGTACCGTCTTGGCAAGGAAAGCATGGCGATGAAGGCCTAAGTCGAGATATGGAGAATGCATTTCAAGAGCACCTGCCAGCAGGATGAACCCTATTAATCCAGGTGTACTGCCTGGTAGGAATGGTGCTGCTGATTAAAATGATACCTGTCGTGTGAAGATCATTTGCAGTGTTCCCAAAAAGACTTTTATTCTTTATGTGAATGAGGGCTTCGGTGCACTCAGGGGCATAGTGAGCACTAGAAAGCTGAGGAGCCGAGTGGCTAGACCCCGCTCCTTGGTGCACTGAAGCCCTCATTTGCATAAAGAATGAAGTCATTTTTCTTGGTAAAGCGCCAACTGATTTTCACAGGGCAGTTAACAATTTTATCAGCAGGGCCGACCCTAATTTAATAGGGTTGATCCTGCTGACAGGTGCACTGTAAACTAGCTATGTTTTGAAAGCTAGTTTACCCCCTGTTCATATGTCATATATCAGATATACAGTGGGTTCCCATTCTCAGGACCCCTTTTATATAAGCCTGAAGACCTGAGGCTTTCTGTAAAAGGAGCTCATGTTCTAGCAGACTCGGCTTGACCATACATTGCATATACAGACATTCACTGGAATGGCCGGCATGTAATGATAGATTTCCCTAAAGCTGATCCCACTGGTTAGGGTGGCCAGGCCTGCAGCCGGCTTCCAGTTAAAATGTGGCATTTATGGAGTGGAGCGGATTAAAGCAAAATTCTAAATGATCTTGTAGATGCTAGATTATGCCACGATTCCTCCTCATCTCAGATAAACCCTTCATTTCTCCTTTTCTTATCCATGATCCATGACCTTCAGGCAGGCTCACTATTATTTCTTAAAGGACTGTGCTAGGGAACCCTACTCTTACTAGGTCATATTGAAGAGGGATATTTCTTCTTTGCTGACGCTTCATCCATAACACTTAGGACAGCCCCTCTTTCCCATTGATCTAGAACAAAATGTGTCTTTAGAAAGCTTGTCAGCTCCCCCTACTGGTGCCTTCAGGCAGGCTTGGACTGGCTATCAGGGGTACAGGTGAATCCCCTGGTGGGTCCCTGAGCAAGGTGGGCCCTAGTCTCCCACCCCCTGCACAAGTGGCACATAACACAGTAGACTTACTGCACTACATACATCTATTCAATATATAGCACCTCAACCAGCCTATGCTCATATAAGAAACTTGATAGATTATTAAAGAAACTCCCCAGTTTATTATTGTAGACACGATCAGAGCTGAGATGACTTCTAGGTATAGAGGAAAGATAGCCAGTATCTTCTTCTCCTCAGGACCTACCTTCTCAAAGTTGCTTCAGGAACCCCTGGTTGCTGGTAGCATCTTGCTGCAGTGTGAGCAGGTAATATTTGAATTTATCCGTACGGTGGGCCCCCAAAATAAATTTTACCGGTGGGCCCTAGGTAACCCAGTCCGACACAGCCTGCAGGTAACTACAATATAAGTATTATGGCAAAGAAGGGAACAGCTAAGGGCTGGGCCCCATCCATATGGGTCTATTAGCCAACTATGGTAGGTACGCTACTGGGTAGAAACCAAGTTTGGGACTCTCCAGCGCTTTTATTTTTATTTAAGAAAGTTCTGTAATCTCCCCGGACATGTCTGGTTTTGCATTCCTCCTGTAATACCAATTCTGGAGTTTATGAATGAACAGCCAGCAGTGTACAATAAAGGTCCATCTGGGTGTTACTAGTTGGAAGTGTGACACTGGCGGCACTGATTGGATAGTTTCAGACTGTACAGGGACACACCCCAACCTGGTAACACCCAGATGGACTATATCGCAATGCAATTCTAGTAGTAATAACAGAGTAATTAAAAACTATTACATGGGTAATGCAAGTAGTACTATAACATACACGCCAGCAGAAGGGATAGGTCCTCATATAAGCCCCGGGGGGGGGGGGGGGTAAATATGTCTAGTTAGGCATAAAAAGTGTTTAAAACACATAATAAACCTCGGACAAGACATCCGCATCAGTTTTTTTGCCACAAATTGAGCCACAGCTCTGCCGCATTTAGCTTAGTAAATCTCCCCAATTTGTATTATGTATGATTACCCAGTGACAAGACTCTGGCCATGTTCTGAGCTGCAGATCAGCCATTGCCCAGCAAGGTCACTCGGTTGCTAAGATTTAAGAGCTGTGACATTGTTTATCTAAAGGAGCAAAGTAGTTACTGTTTATTTCTTAAGGGGAAGGGTCCTCACTGCTACTTCTAGGTCACATCTTCCCCATGGTCCTGATTCATTGTCATGTCATTTACTCCTATGTAAGCAAAGTAACAATTATACAGAAGTAAATTGGGTTCCTTCAAAGAGATCTATTGCCAAAAATGTACAAATGCGTTCTCCTTGCAGAGCGCCAACGTAAAGGTGACGGTCCCACTCCTGCAGATGTATATTTCACCCTTAGCAAAGTTATGACTCCTATTAGCTACTGGAGCAAAGTAGAATCCCCCACACCAGACTTTATTGGTTCTCAATATGAGAATGCAAGCTTGACGTGGGATATACTTCTCATTCTCCCTCACAAGTGACCTTGCTGAGTTCTCTTTGATTAGAAACAACTCCTTCAGACGCTGCTTTCTCATTGAAGAACACAGAGATATATTAGAATAATGATCTGTCAGTGCGGTATACGTTACAAAGCTCAGGTCTCAGGATTATAAGGCCATAGGAAGACTATTCTGTCTAACTACGTATGAGGTCCCTATCCAAAGTCATCTATATCATCACATTCAAATGGTGCCAAGGATCAGCATTTATCAAATATCACTCCCCTACTTGCAAAAAGTGCTGCTATCCTGAAAACTACATACTGCTTCTATATGTATAATTACTCATAGAGGCAGTATTATAGTAGTTATAGTCTTGTACACAACAGGCAGTATTATAGTAGTTATATTCTTGTACATATAGACCAGTATTATAGAAGTTATATTGGTGTACACAGGAAGCTGTATTATAGTAGTTATATTCTTGTACATAGGGAACAGTATTATAGTAGGTATATTCTTGTACATAGGAGGCAGTATTATAGTAGTTATATTCTTAACCAAATTTATTTTTATTCAAAGAATATGGCATATCAATCGATCACAAACCATCGTAGCATCACTGGCAAGGCATAATCACAAATCGGCCATGGACGTGACTACAATTGCATGTCAGTGCAACACATGTTTTACTAAATGATACATCAAATGTGACAGACAATAAAAATCAAATATAACACAAATAAGAGGAAAAGAGTGGGGAAGGAAGGGAAAGGAAGGGGGGGGGGTAGGGGAGTTTTCCCCAACTCCGTCAGGAGAACTTCCTATATGTCTTCCAGGGTGACCAGATTTTCAGAAAGCGGGAACGCGTGCAAGATTCCCAATGGGCCAGCTCTTCAAACCTGTAGATCTGATCCACCTTATCCCTCCACATCGAAATAGTGGGAGGTTCAGTATCCTTCCATAGCAGCGGGATAAGCAGTCTCGCCGCCGTGATAAGCATAGTAGGAAGATCAGAACTACAGGGGGAAAGCGAGTCATTAGGGCACCAAAGCAGAATCAGTTTAGGATCCAGCTTAACCTGCTTAGCACACACCTCATTTATCAGAGCTTCTATACTAGTCCAGAACGCTTTAATCTTTTCACAGTGCCACCAAATGTGTGACAGAGAGCCTACGTCTTTTTTACACCTCCAGCACTCACTTGGGAAATCTGCGTTAAGCCTATGCAAGAACTCCGGGGACTTGTACCATCTCGTTAGCAGCTTATACGAGTTTTCTTGTACCTTAATACAGTGACTAAAGCTGTGAGAGTGTGTAAGGACAAAAGCCCTTTCCGGGTCTGTAAGGTGGATGGACAATTCCCTTTCCCATGAAGAAAGGAAATGTAGCTCAGGAGGGGAGGCTGAGAGTTACTCCTTATATATGGTAGACAGCGGTTTAGGGATCCTACGGGCGTCTGAGGGGGTTCCAGAGGTGGTGGGGGTGGTAGCTTAATCATCTTAATCTCCTTCTGCAGGGCGAAACTCTGTAGGAAGGAAGCTTTTTTGACTTTAGGGTCATTCAAGACCGTGGACCAATCCAGGGACTCATCCGGGGACCTAATCTCACTTAAAGGGGTCTCGGCCAAAAGAGGCCAGATACCCGAGGGCTTCTCGGCTTCCGGATGGACATAAAACTGTAAAGAGGAAAGCGGAGTACCCGGTATGGGGAACTCAAGTGTTCTATCCTTAAACTGCTTGGCCCATTCAACCAACATACCCTTCCATAGGAGTGGCAAAGAGGAACTAGCCGGAGAACAAGGGGACAGCCCCCAGAGAATCCGCTTCATTCTAGTGGAGAGCAGGGAGCGCTCAAGACACACATATGGAGCACCATAAGTGCTATTGAGGAGGGATAGACCTCTAAATAGTTGAAAGGCCACATAGTAGGAACGTATGTCGGGCAAACCAAAGCCGCCAAACCTCCTCTCTCTGGTCAGCACTGAATAAGCAATTCTAGAGGGTTTACTTCCCCACAAAAAGAGGGAGAAAACTCTGCGGATGTCTACAAAAAATGAGTGCGGCAGCCAGATAGGCAACACCTGCAGAAGGTACAAAAATTTAGGAGCTAAAAGGTCTTAAGGTAGTTCCTCTTGCCACACCAAGAAATAAACGGCAGTTTAATAGAGTGCAGTTGCTTCCTAACTGAGGATAATAAGGGGGCATAATTCAGAGCAAATAAGTCCTTTGCCTGAGCCGGGACGTGCACACCCAAAAATACTATGTCTTTTGTAGCCCAGCGAAAGGGGGTATTATTCTGAAGGGCCTCTTTAACCGATTCTGGACAAGTAACGTTAAGGGCCATTGACTTGCCATAATTGATTTTAAAGTTTGACACATAGTCAAACTCCTCAAAAAGAGACAAAAGCCTAGGGAAGGATGTTTCGGGATTGGAGGTCATGATAAGCAGGTCATCCGCAAATGCGGCTGTCAAGTGGGTCCGAGAATCAATGGTCAAGCCCCTAACCGCAGGATCCTGCCGGATCTTACACAGCAAAGTCTCCATCACTATGACAAACAGAGATGGGGAGAGGGGGCACCCCTGCCTTGTCCCATTGGATATGGAAAAGGAGGGAGAAAGTGTATCATTTATTTAGAGTTTGGCAGACGGGGCTGAGTACAGAGTGAAGATCGCAGATATAAACGAATCTGGGAAACCAAACCTCGACAGGGCCCGTGACATATAATGCCAACTGACCCTGTTGAAGGCCTTCTCCGCGTCCGTGCTCAGCAAAGCCAGAGGCGTAGAGGAGCTTCTAGCCCAATCCATAAGATGGAGCAAACGTATTGTGTTTTCACAGCCCTGTCTGCCACGCACAAACCCCACTTGCTCGCTATCAATAAGATCCGGCAGGATCAGCTGTATTCGCTGTGCCAAAATCTTGGCTCACCACTTGACATCCGCATTTAGCAGTGAAATCGGGCGATAACTGCCACAGTGGAGGGGGTCTTTGTTTTCTTTATGGATTATAGTTATGTGAGCCTCTACCGTTTGGGGGGGTAGCGAACCTCCAGACAGGAGGAAATTACAGAGTGCCTGAAAATGAGGAGTCAAAACGTCCTTGAAGGTCTTGTAATACGATATAGGGAGTCCATCCGGGCCAGGACTTTTACCTGAAGGAATGGAGGAAAGGACCTTGCCAATTTCCTCTCTTGATACAGGGGCAACTAGTTGGGAAGCTTGCAGGGGACTAATAGAGGGCAGCTTCAGAGTGGACAGGAACTCATCTGTGGCTTGCTCAATAGAGGCTGAACCAGGACGTTCTGGAGTGGGGAGGTTATATAGATCTGCATAAAAAGCACTAAACGCTTTTGCTATATCATGAGTCGACTTGTGCTTATTGCCTTTCGCATCTAGAATAGCAGGGATAAATGAATCCATGTGGCGTTGCTTAGCCATGGCAGACATCAGTTTATTCCCTTTGTTCCCATGGGCATAAGCTTTAAACCTGGAGCGGAATATAAGTTTCGCTGATTTGGCGTTGAGCAAGTTTTTCAGTCCCGTCCTGGCCTCCGCTAATTCAGCAGCCACAGCCTGAGCCTGGGTTTGCTTATGAGTCAGTTCAAGACTCGCTATGCGGGACAGCAGGTCATCTACAGCCTTGGAGCGCAACCTTTTAACATGCGAGCCCAGGGAAATTAATTCTCCTCTAACCACCGCCTTATGAGACTCCAACAAGATGGAGGGAGAGGGAGGAGGGTCGCCCACTGCATTAAGAGAGAAGAATTCAGACATAATCCGGGAGATTCTAGCTGCATTGGTAGGGTCGGAGATCAATGTGTCATTAAGACGCCATATTCTCTCACGTTTAGGAAGAGCTGTCATAGACACTCGGAGAAATACTGGGGCGTGATCAGATAGCGTAATGTTCCCAATGCTCGAGTCTACCATCTGAGAAATATGGGGGGAGGATAAAAACAAGTAGTCCAACCTATGGAAGGATTTTTTAGCGTCGGAATAAAACGTATAATCCCTACCAGAGGGATGCATAGTGCGCCACACATCAATAACCCACAACTTTTTCAGAGCAGTTTTCAGACGTCGCAGAAGTTTGTGGGACAACTCAGACCTCTGGGAGGACGAGTCAAGGCCTGGCTCCATAGTCACATTAAAGTCGCCTCCTAGTATAAGCATGCCCTCACTAAAAGCCTGTAATTGCTCAAGAGTCCAAACGAGCCAGGGGATCTGACCCCTATTAGGGGCATATAAATTAGCCAGGGTAACAGGCGCGTCAGCGATGTGCCCCTTAACAAATAAGAAGCGACCATCAGTGTCCGCAAGGACAGTGGAGTGTTTGAAGGGTAGGCGCTTGTGGACGGCCACGCTGACACCCCTACTAGCCGAGGCAAAAGAGCTATGAAACCATTGTGGGAATGCGTTTTGGGACAACTTCGGGATCTTCCCTGATTTAAAATGAGTTTCTTGGAGGAATACAACGGAGGCTTCATCTTTCAGTAACAAAGAGAGCACCTGAGACCGCTTACATGGCTCGTTCAGACCCTTGGCATTCAGTGAGGCAACTACAACAGAGGCCATAGTGAAGACAGAGGAGGCCTGTCGGCCCAGAGCAAGAGGACATCCAGTCTGGAAAGCAACGGACGGAGTAAGGGGAAGAAAGGGAGGAAAGAGGAGGAAGGGAAAGTCAAAATAAAGATAAAAGACATAACAAATGAGACAGTAACACAACCCAAATGACAGATAAAGTCTCCCCATGGACAGGGAGCACATGACCCCACCCAGCATCTGACATAATGGAGATCCTTTTTCATAGCGGCAAACAGCCGGGATCTATCAGAGGGGGGCTCCTGTGGGGCCACTGAGGGTGGAAAGGAAGGGGGTGAGAGAGAGGAAATAATCAGTAACATAACTGACAATAATGCAGGCATATAACCCCCGCATAACTAACAGTGCAATCAGTGCTCTAGTGCACAGCTCGTAACCTGCATCTCATGCAGGCAAGGTAGTAAAGTATAGGGTCAGGCCCAAAACCCATGAGAACGGGGCAGTGGGCCAAGACCTAAAATAAGTCCAAAACCAATGGACAACGATTAAACTTCAGCTCAGACAGAGCCAGACAGAGTTCCTACGTCTTGAGACCCAGCAAAGTCACAGAACATTGAACTCAGTGAAGAGTGAACAAAAGCGCCTTCAGCGCCTCCCAGAACAAAGTCAGGTAACAGGTGCTTGCGACCGGCCTTTTCCTTGTTTCACAGCTCTGGAAGGTGAAACTTGCTGCCACAAATCTATACCCGGAGGGGTAGGCAGGGGGCCCCCTTGATCAGCCGGCATCCACGAGGGAACTGTGATGGGTTCAATCCCAAGAGGGCCCCATATCGCTTTCAGGTCTCCCGGGGTCCACACCGTATACTGCCTCCCGTTTTTCAAGATGGCCAGACCGAAGGGATAGAGCCAACGGAATGGCGTAGCTGTGGCTTTAAGGGCCTCTAGGAGCGGCTTCACGATGCGCCTCTTGGCTAAGGTGGAGGGGGCCAGGTCCTGAAAGAAAAGGACTGGGGTCTCACCATACATGATGCGGTCGGCCTCCCTTCCCGCCTTGAGCAGTTCAGCCGTGTCCACATAGCTTAGGATGCCGCATACTACATCCCGCGGCGGCTCACCAGGTTTTGGCTTGGGCCTTAAGGCCCTGTGGATGCGTTCGATCACAATCGGAGCTGCTCTCTCAGCTCCCAGCAGGGAGGAGAAAATTTTGCATGCGACTGAATGAAGCGCGTCAATCACAATGTTTTCGGGTATATTCTTGGACATAAGAAACCATATTATAGTAGTTATATTCTTGTACATAGGAAGCAGTATTATAGTAGTTATGTTTTTGTACAAAGGGGGGAGTATTAAAGTAGGTATAATCTTGTATATACAGTACTAGGCAGTATTATAGTACTTATATTCTTGTACACAGCAGGCAGTTTTACAGTAGTTAGATGCTTGTACATAAGAGCAGTATTGTTACTAGGGCCCAGTGACGCGCACCTTCTTTGCAGCATCGCCGGCACCCTTTCTCGGTTGACGAGCAAGGACAGGAGCTGCGTCCTCGTTCCCATGACAACGGAGGGCGGGGAGGACCTGGCCGCGCACAATTCCTCAGCGTGGTCGGCGTCCTCCGTCCCCAAGGAAACTGGAGGCAGGGAGATTGAGCCCCGAGGTTGATGACCTGGAGGGACGGGTCACGTGACGCTGGCCACGTCACATGACTCTATTACCTCCGGTATTTAACAGGCAGCCTGCTGGCCACAGGTTGCCTGTTATTGGGTCTGTATTACCTGCTACGTTTGTGTACTCTGTATTTCTGACCTTGTCTTTTGTTCCTGATCTCGCTCCTGTTTATCTCCTGGTTTTTGACTTGACCTCCTGGCTATTTGACCTCAGCTTGCCTCACCTTGCTTTTGTGTTCCGTGTGTTCTGTTGCTTGTCTGTGTTCCTCCCCTTCCCTACCCTGCACTTACCCAGGTTAGGGACTGTCGTCCAGTTGTGCACCGTTACCTAGGATGGATCGTGCAAGTAGGCAGGGAGGGAGGCATGGGTGGCAGTCAGGGGTGCACGCTTCCTTACCCCCACGTGATAAGTATCTTATTGGTTATATTCTTGTACATAGGAAACAATATTATAGTAGTTCTATTCTTGTACATAGGGGGCATTATTAAAATAGTTATATTTTTGTAATAAAGGGACAGTATTCTATTATGAAGAGAAGATCCAGCATCTTTCTGGAGACAATTTGAAAGTTTATTGAAGAGATATAAAAGTCGACATGAGACAGTACAGGACACAGTAAAAATCAAAGCACTGCTCTAGAGTGTTAAGAAAGTCGCTGGATCTTCTCTTCATTCATGAACTGGTAAGATCTGCATTTCCTAGCACTTTTTTTGTCTTTGTGGGTGAGCTGCTGTTTACTCAACAGACAGTATTATAGTAGTTATATTCTTGGACATAGGGGCACTATTATAGCAGTTAATTTCTTGTACACATGGGTCAGTATAATAGAAATTATTTTCTTCTGTTTAAAAATACTGGAGCTCATAGTAACATAGTAACATAGTACATAAGGCTGAAAAAAGACATTTGTCCATCCAGTTCGGCCTGTCATCCTGCAAGTTGATCCAGAGGAAGGCAAAAAAAAAACCTGTGAGTAGAAGCCAATTTCCCCACTTTAGGGGAATAAAAAATTCTATCCCGACTCCAATCAGGCAATCAGAATAACTCCCTGGATCAACGACCCCTCTCTAGTAGCTATAGCCTGTAATATTATTACACTCCAGAAATACATCCAGGCCCCTCTTGAATTCCTTTATTGCACTCACCATCACCACCTCCTCAGGCAGAGAGTTCCATATTCTCACTGCTCTTACCGTAAAGAATCCTCTTCTATGTTTGTGTACAAACCTTCTTTCCTCCAGACGCAGAGGATGTCCCCTCGTCACAGTCCTGGGGATAAATAGGTGATGGAAGAGATCGCTGTACTGACCTCTCATATATTTATACATATTAATTAGATCTCCCCTCGGTCGTCTTTTCTCTAAAGTGAATAACCCTAATTTTGATAATCTTTCAGGGTACTGTAGTTGCCCCATTCCAGTTATTACTTTAGTTGCCCTCCTCTGGACCCTCTCCAGCTCTGCTATGTCTGCCTTGTTCACAGGAACCCAGAACTACTACATGTATAAGAAGAATGTCTTTTAGACACTATTATTATTATATGTCTCATAAAATTTCTCCCCCATTATAATGGTTACATAGAATATCCCTCTTTTTACTGTCATTTATTTCTGACTCCAGTGTCCTTGAAACTGTTGCTCTGTTTCGTGGACACAATGTCAAGTCGCAGAAAAATATAAAAAACAAATATGTGAAATAGCTTTTATGTATATGAATAGTAATTAACACCAATGGAACATATTATATATAAGATTCAAAGACTGTACTGAAAGGTGCCATGTGTGACAACACTTGGAAGCAGCTCAGTAGGCCTGTCATTTTATTATTTCTTACTAGTTTTCTACACAATGATTAGACTATAACCTATTAATGACTGATTGTTATAATACTTTTGCTGCAAAATAAATAAAATAAAAAAGTAGAATCTGATATTTTATGGCTTTCTGACAGGGCTTGGAAATATAGACACTTGATTTATCTTAGATTATGTTCACAAGGTGTATTTTGTGCATGTTCCTATGAAATGTTCCTCAGATATTATGTATGATAGTATTGTGTTGATATAAGAAACGTTACATGTGAACATACTTAACAGAAGAAGAAATGCAGAAAGAAAACAGAAAACTCAGAAAAGACATTCCTCCATTCCTGATGGGACAGGACTAAGGGCTGTATTACATCGTTCAGGCAGTGCTAGCACCGATGGAGGGTACCACATCGATCTGCAATCATTTGCACTCACTTGATTACACAGGCCGATGCTACTGCAGCCATTCTTCCGTTCCGTCATTCAATTCTATTCATTATCGGCAGCACGTTCCCGATTATACAGGGGGATATGCTGCCGATAATCAGGCATCTTTCATCCTGATGAAAGATATCCATCAGCTGACAAAGGTTTGCTTGTTCATTGCTGATCGGCTGCTCCAATATTTGGGCCAATTATAGGGATGAGGCTTCCCATGAACGCCCGTTCCAATAATAATTGGCCAGAAAATCATGCAGACTAAAACTCCCTAACTGCCTATTTACGAGATAAGAGTCAACCAAAATGGCTGATTTTGGCTATTTTGTTTAACTATCCATATGATAGTTTAACACAATCGCTCATAATGGCCAATGGTGATCCACCTGGTTGGAAAATTTCATCCATGGCCAAGTGTACAGCATGATCAGCCAAATTTGCCATTTTGCGCAAGCTAAGTTGTTCTGCCAAGCAGGGTTAGAAAATGATTCTAGTTCATTCTGCCAGAGCCTTAGTACTTATCAGTGGCGTCGCCAAGCCCCCTACATCATGCTGAGCCCCCCCATGTGCCCCCCCAACTAAAATGTCCCCCCCCCCAAGTGAGCCGCCGCCGCCGGGCACAGGGAGATGAGCGCTTCCATTGCGCTCATCTCCTTAGTAATCTGCCTGTGCCAGCGGCGGTGCAGGGAAGGGAGAGGCGTGTCCCTTCCCCTTGCTCTGATAGGCTGCAGGCACTAGGCCGCAGCCTATCAGAGGCCGGCGCAGGCGGCGCGATGACGCCATCGCGCCGTCTGAGCCATACAGCGTGGGACACAGGCCAGAAGAGGCCTGCATCGCATCGCTGACACTGAGGTAAGTATAAGTGTTTTTTTTTTTTTGTTTTTTTTACAATAGTGATCCTGGCACATTGGGGGGGGGGGACTTACTTAATACTGGCACATGATGGGGGGGACTTACTTAATACTGGCACATGATGGGGGGGACTTACTTAATACTGGCACATGATGGGGGGGACTTACTTAATACTGGCACATGATGGGGGACTTACTTAATACTGGCACATGATGGGGGGACTTACTTAATACTGGCACATGATGGGGGGACTTACTTAATACTGGCACATGATGGGGGGGACTTACTTAATACTGGCACATGATGGGGGGGACTTTCTTAATACTGGCACATGATGGGGGGGACTTACTTAATACTGGCACATGATGGGGGGGACTTACTTAATACTGGCACATGATGGGGGGACTTACTTAATACTGGCACATGATGGGGGGGAATTATGATGGGGGGACTTACTTAATACTGGCACATGATGGGGGGGGACTTACTTAATACTGGCACATGATGGGGGGACTTACTTAATACTGGCACATGATGGGGGGACTTACTTAATACTGGCACATGATGGGGGGGACTTACTTAATACTGGCACATGATGGGGGGGACTTACTTAATACTGGCACATGATGGGGGGGACTTACTTAATACTGGCACATGATGGGGGGAATTACTTAATACTGGCACATGATGGGGGGGATTACTAAATACTGGCACATGATGGGGGGACTTACTTAATACTGGCACATGATGGGGGGGACTTACTTAATACTGGCACATGATGGGGGGGACTTACTTAATACTGGCACATGATGGGGGGGGACTTACTTAATACTGGCACATGATGGGGGGCTTAATACTGGCACATGATGGGGGGCTTATTACTGGCACGTAATGGGGGTCTTATTACTGGCACGTAATGGGGGGTCTTATTACTGGCACGTGATGGGGGCTTATTACTGGCACGTAATGGGGGTCTTATTACTGGCACGTAATGGGGGGTTTATTACTGGCACGTAATGGGGGTCTTATTACTGACATTACTGACATGTAATGGGGGTCTTATTACTGGCACGTAATGGGGGTCTTATTACTGGCACGTAATGGGGGTCTTATTACTGACATTACTGACATGTAATGGGGGTCTTATTACTGGCACGTAATGGGGGTCTTATTACTGGCACGTAATGGGAAGCTTATTACTGGCACGTAATGGGGGGCTTATTACTGGCACAGACATTATTGGTGGGCACTATAGGGGCATCTACTGAGGCCACAAAGAAGGGGTGTTTTATATGGGGGGCTCTGTACAGTAGCATTTTATACTGGGACACATTATGGTGGGTACTATGGGGAAGGGGGTAGAGGAGTACTATGGAGTCATCTACGGGGGCACTAAGAAGGGATAATTTATACTTGCAAATTATGGGGGACACTGAGGGCATCTACTGGGGCATTTTATACTGGTACATTATGGGGGGCACTAGGAGGAAGGGGGAGAGGAGCACTATAGGGGCATTTACTGGGGGCACTATATAGGGGTATTTTATACTGGCACATTATGGGGGACATTAGCTTAACTGGGGGCATAAGGTGGTATTTTTTGCATTGTCACATTATAAGGAAAATTATTTCTACTGGGGGGCATTATGGTGGGTTTTATTACTCCCACATGGTATGACCCCCTAGTAGCAACACCAGCCTCTCCCTGCTCTGCTATCCCTCTGCCCCTTCTCCAAATCCTTATTATGAAATCTTTCTCATTAGGATAAAACACAACATCAGCTCCGCCGAGCCCCGGGCCAAAGTGTGGAATTGGCGTCCGAGACCCCCAAGGGCCAAGCCAGGTAACTGTAAGTGTTCATGTGAAATATGTTTATGTTATACACACATAGCCTACACTGTGCCTCACAATATACAGTATACCTCTACACTGTGCCCCACAATATTCAGTATACGGCTACACTGTGCCCCACAATATACAGTATACCGCTACACTGTGCCCCACAATATACAGTATACCGCTACACTGTGCCCCACAATATACAGTATACCTCTACACTGTGCCCCACAATATAAAGTATACCTCTACACTGTGTACACAATATACAGTATACCGCTACACTGTGCACACAATATACAGTATACCTTTGTCTACACTATGCACACAATATACAGTATACCTCTACACTGTGCCCCACAATATACAGTATACCTCTACACTGTGCACACAATATACAGTATACCTCTACACTGTGCCCCACAATATACACTATACCTCTACACTGTGCCACACAATATAAAGTATACCGCTACACTGTGCCCCACAATATACAGTATACCTCTACACTGTGCACACAATATACAGTATACCGCTACACTGTGCCCCACAATATACAGTATACCTCTACACTGTGCCCCACAATATACAGTATACCTCTACACTGTGCACACAATATACAGTATACCTCTACAATGTGCCCCACAATACACAGTATACCTCTACACTGTGCCACACAATATAAAGTATACCTCTACACTGTGCCCCACAATATGCAGTATACCTCTACACTGTGCCCCACAATATGCAGTATACCTCTACACTGTGCCACACAATATACAGTATACCTCTACACTGTGCCCCACAATATACAGTATACCTCTACACTGTGCCACACAGTATACCTCTACACTGTGCCACACAGTATACCTCTACACTGTGCCACACAGTATACCTCTACACTGTGCCACACAGTATACCTCTACACTGTGCCACACAGTATACCTCTACACTGTGCCACACAGTATACCTCTACACTGTGCCACACAGTATACCTCTACACTGTGCCACACAGTATACCTCTACACTGTGCCACACAGTATACCTTTACACTGTGCCACACAGTATACATCTACACTGTGCCACACAGTATACCTCTACACTGTGCCACACAGTATACCTCTACACTGTGCCACACAGTATACCTCTACACTGTGCCACACAGTATGCCTCTACACTGTTCCACACAGTATGCCTCTACACTGTGCCACACAGTATACCTCTACACTGTGCCACACAGTATACCTCTACACTGTGCCACACAGTATACCTCTACACTGTGCCACACAGTATACAGTATACATCTACACTGTGCCACACAATATACAGTATACCTCTACACTGTGCCACACAATATACAGTATACTTCTACACTGTGCCACACAGTATACCTCTACACTGTGCCACACAATATACAGTATACCTCTACACTGTGCCACACAGTATGACTCTACACTGTGCCACACAGTATACCTCTACACTGTGCCACACAGTATACCTCTACACTGTGCCACACAATATACAGTATACCTCTACACTGTGCCACACAATATACAGTATACCTCTACACTGTGTAGTCTGTTCTATAAGCACCCTTGTTCTGTGGCGGCGGACAGAAAATAATCTGGAAGTGCCCCTCCCGAGACCAGGCTCTGGATCCGCCACTGGTCTGGACCGCTCACAGGAGTGTACATTTCTTCTAAACTGTAATCCGTATCTGACCTGCAGAAATCAGCACTCGCTCGATAACAACTAACAGGCAGTACCTGTAGGCTGTAGCCTGGCCCTGTTACCGAAGCTAGCCGAGTGGTGTAAGGTTAAGGTACTAGTAGAGATGAGCGGCCGCTTAATCCTGATTTAAAGTTAAAGTTACTGCAGGATATGGATTACAGTTTAGAAATGTCAAATGTACACTCCTGTAAGAGGCCGGGAGGGGGATCTGTGGATGACACTGTTATAGGGAGGGGGATCTGTGGATGACACTGTTATAGGGAGGGGGATCTGTGGATAACACTGTTATAGGGAGGAGGATCTGTGGATGACACTGTTATGGAGGGGGAAATGGGGATGACACTGTCATGGGGTGGATCTGTGGATGACACATATAGCATAAGATGCTATACACGGTATGTGGCATCCACAGATCCCCCTCTCTATAAAAGTGTCATCCACAGACAGCTGGACTTTTCTTCCCTGTTGCGGTTTCAGGTATTGGGTAAAGTATCGCAGCATTTCTAAGTGTACTTGTGTAAATGTATCGTTGTTATAGCTGCCCCCCCCCCTACTTTTATCCTGGCCCCCAGTGTACCCCCTCAAAATTTGAAAGCTAGAGACGCCACTGGTACTTATGAAGTGTTTAGTGTGGTTATAGCACCATGTTTATAGTGGTTATAGCAGTGTTAAGTTTTTTTACACTTTGTTTTTCCTGTTACAAAGACTACTGCATTGTGGGAGTGCAAAGCATCCTGGGAAAGAGAAGCCTCCAGTCTCCAGGACACATCAGCAGAGCTGTCTTTTTGCATATCTCCTTCTAAAACTCCACCATCCTTGTAAAAACATATCTGTTTTACCAAAGATTGCAATCCATTTTACCAAACAATCCAATAAGTTAGACTACAAAGAACAGTCCTCTTATTTGGAAGACAGGAATGGTTTGTGCTGAATGTCAGACTGCACACTGTATGAACGTGTATGAAGACAGAACATCAGTGTTTTTTTTCCTCTTTTTTCAAAACTGGCTTCTTGTTACTCTGCTATGGTGCTGGTGGGATTGTGCGTATGAACAATCCCAGGAATTCAGTTGCCTCATTTTGTAGGTGGGTCTAAATTGGCAGCAGGCAGAGCCAAAACTAGTAGGCAGGATCAGCATACTGTCAGCCCTAACCACATTGGTTGTGAGCGGGGCCAATAAAGAGGTTTTACGTTTAAAATAATCATTTATGATGTTCTCAGTAATTTTGTAATGTATTTCTTTTGCCTTTTTTGCTCCTATCTTCTGTTCTGGACTGTGGTCACATGACCATGTCCATGCAGCTCTTTCTTATTTCCTGTGACGTTATGTCCTTGGGCGGGGCAGTGATGGGGTGTTATCCATGTAACTAGCTGGGTGGGAGGAGCTATAAACTAGCTGGGCAGTGTAAGGGGCAGTGACAGGGGAGTGTCCATGTAACTAGTTGGTGGGAGGAGCTATAAACTAGCTGGGTGTTTTTAGGGGTAGGGATAGGGGAATGTCTATGTAACTAGCTGGTGGGAGGAGCTATAAACTAGCTGGGTGTTGTTAGGGGCAGGGATAGGGGAGTGTCTATGTAACTAGCTGGGTGGGAGGAGCTATAAACTAGCTGGGCATTAGGGACAGTGCTGGAGCTGTGGTAGAGAAAGGAGAAGTGCATCATGGGATTGGTTGGATATAAGAACAGGAAGTGTTGCATACAGGAAGTAAACAAACTAGAGCAGTTTTTTTTACATGGTGAAAACAGTCAGAAGTCCAAACTGAAAAAAAACCATGGGGAAGATGTGCATGAGGTAAGAAACTATATCCCAGTAATCCCAGACAATGCAACAGAGCGCCCGACCCTTATATGCAACTCTATAGTCACATATAGAGCATCATCTTATTATATACTGCTCTATAGTGATAATTGGAGTGCAGTGATTACATCCATAGTCCTACAGTGAGATACAGAGCCCCATAACTAAATATACAGCCCTCTACTGAGATACGGAGCACCAGAATAATATATACAGTCCTATAGTGATATACAGAGCACTATTATTACACATACAGCCCTATAGTAGTACATAGCTCCCTACACAGTGACATGCAAGCATGGACTGCTGAGCTATTCAATAGCTTTCAGGGGTAGCTGTCATCAGGGGCGGATTGGCCATAGACCTTACAGTGAAAATTTGCGGTGGGCCAATGCCCAGGGGGCCGCCCAAGCCCTCCTCTATGCTGCTGGCCAGCTACATAATGAGCTCTTAGAGACAACTGGAGGAAGACAGAAAATGGCATCTATTGATGGCCACCGCAGAGGGACAGCATATGGGGCAAGATATTTTGCTAAACTATGGTATATGGTTCTGATGGGACAGTAAATTGTGCTATGGTACTGCTTACTTGTGTTGCCCTACCTTCCATCAATTTAGATCCACCAACAACATTGGGCCACTTTTCGTGTTTTTTTCCAGGGCCACTTTAGGTTCCCAATCCATCCATGGCTGTCATCATGATGTCATAACCTGACCTCCCCACCAGGATTTCTCCCTGTAGAGTCAATGGCTAGTCTGGTCCTTCCCTGGTGATTGCATTACTTTTCAAAACCCTATAACAATTTGCACGCACGTAGCATAGCAGATACTTACATGGTCAGACACATATATATTAAAGATCTGCATTCGTCAATTTGCCCCGTGCACTTATTTTCGTAGACTTTGCATTTTGCTGTGTTTGGCCATCTCATCTGTAATGGCTGTGGTACACAGCGCCTCGTATGCCGTATGTGCATTAAGATAAACCTTTCAGTGTCAAGTTCACAGCAAATGTAGACAGCTTTGAGATTACAAAATATGACCATTAGCCTCCTATTTGAAGGCTGACACTATTCATCTTTGAAAGAGCTTTCTTTCCAATTCCTTGTGATGTCTCCAACTCAGGAGCAGCTTACATCTCACATAGTGCTCTGTGTATTAAGAGATTGTGATCATACATTACCAGGGTGTTAAAAAAGAAAAGAGATTAGTGAATTCTAACCTGAAGAAGCAGACGCCGGATGGTAATTCTGATTTGTGCGGACAATGGATTGTGGATGTAGAGCACTACTTATTTATTAAGATGTTTTACCGCGCCATATCTGCTCCATGGTGTATTATTTGCAAGCTTAAAGGGGTGCTGTCCATCCACGTTTACATCTTAAAATGGAAATGCATTACCTGGCAACATAGGTCTCATTGTGGAAGCTCCAACATTACTATAAAGGGTGTCATCTAGATCCTAAATGTCCTATCAACTGCATGTAATCCATAGCTAGACACATTCCTACTTGTGTCACTCTTCACTATATCTAGGCCTAGATGAGAACATTGGCTTTGTTACTTCTGTCATAGGAGTTGCTATGGGGACCATGGGGAAAAGGGGCCCACAGTGAACCAAAGGCCCTGCCCCTTAATTACACTCAATACTGTCCAGCTCCAGTATAGTATCCCTACCATCAGTGGAGAAAGCTAAAGGACCTGTACAGCTAGTAAAGAATGGTGTAGTTCCCAGGTTAGATAGGAGCATCTGCCAGGACTTGTGATGAAATCATCTTCAACATCGCAGGTCCTGTACATCTAGTAAAGGAACTGCACAGAGCATCATCACAGGTCCTTCAACCCCCAACAGCATGGAGAAGAACTGCACGATGAGCTCTCCACTGAGACTATAATGGAGTGGTAACAGGAGGTCCTCCTTCTTTCTCTTCATTTGCCCCTATTCCCTATTTTTACTCATATATAGTACTGCAGACACTTTTATAAAATATACAGGGAAAAACTCAGGCTGTATCTCTTAGGCCTCATGCACACGGCCGGTGTTAATGGCGGTTCAGATGCGGACCCATTCACCTCAATGGGACCGCAAAAGATGCAGACAGCACTCCATGTGCTGTCCGCATCCATTGCTCCGTTCCGTGGCCCCGCAAAAAAAATATAACATGTCCTATTCTTGTCCGCGCTTTGCGCACAAGAATAGGCATTTATATTGAAGGCTGTCCATGCCGTTCCGCAAATTGCAGAACGCGCACGGACGCCATCCGTATTTTGCGGATCCGTGATTTGTGGACCGCAAAACACACCACGGTCGTGTGCATGAGGCCTTATGGTGAGCGCTGCTAGTCTTTTGGGAAGTGGGTTCAATTCACATTAGGCAAGTAAAACAAAGTTAGGGGACTGCGCTGCTCTCCTGTAATCCACAAACAGGAAGGATAAGTCAGATGTCATATCCTTACTCCAATTCTCTTTCCTTATGCCACCAAACACAGATACTATGTCCCGGGGGCGGTGCCGCTCAACGGTTTTTCCATGTCTAATCAACCTATAATGTCAGGAAACATTAAGCAAAATTGTGAAGCACCATAGACACTTTCAGGCATATCACATATACATTTCCTGTTTCCCAGAGTCCACCTGACCTAGGTTTCATCCCTCCTTACTCAGGGGCATCCCTGAAGAAGGAGGGACGAAACCTAGGTCGGGTGGACTCTGGGAAACTGGAATTTTATATCCCCCATGTGCGTTGGTGCCTTTGAGGTCAGAATATGCAGTTCCCATAATCTGGAGCTTTCAATAATCCAGCACCATGTCAGTGCCAAGCATGTTGGATTATCAGAATTTTATTGCCACTCTACTAACAATGCATGACGCACCAATGGATTGCAATCTTTGGTCAACCAGGCATAAAACCTCCACAACGAAGATGATACAGTCACACATCAGTAGCTCCACATTTCTACTCATGTCTATGAAATGAAAAAACATGTAACCAGTAGACAGCACTAATCATCAAAATTTACAAAGGTATATTGACATGGTGCAGTCACATTGCGTTTTTGCAGCAGTTTTTGGTGAAAATCATAATTAAAAAAACGCAATTAGACTGCACAAGGAGTTGCATCTACAGAATCTTTGACATTTTCCCGAATCTTCCCAGATAGACTACCTGTCAGCATTGACATCACTAAATCTTTGTTGGGAGTTGTTCTTTGGCAAAATCCCAAGCTTTTCTCTCCTGGGTTACTACCTTCACGGAGGCAGAGAACGGCCTGTGCATGCCGGAGAGCTGAAGCTTGAAGGGGAATTATGAGCACAATCAATACACCAGTGTTATGTAGATCTCTTCATTCACGTCCTTGGGAACCTGACTATAGTATTGAATGCACACCTGCATGGTACCTGCTGTCTATAAGGAACCTGTGTCTTGGTGAAATTATTTTTCACTTTTCCCCCCTTAGGGTATCGACATATGGGGGTCATTTACTAAGCTGAAATACGCCTAAATTAGTTGTGCCGCTATCTGTGTCTTTGCCCCGCTCATGGCAGGTCTACAATTGTGGGTGTGGCATGGGCAGGGAAGGGCTGGCAGGCCAGTCTCATTCACTATTTTCTACGCCTGTTTCAGGCGTAGAAAAGGGTCTAAATGTAAGACAGTTCAGAAGCTGTCTTACATTTAGAACTGGCGCCTCTTCATAACTTCGGCGGATCCAACGTCAGCTTAGGCGTTTATTAAGGCCGCCGTCTAAAACGGCGGTCTTAATAAATGTGCCCCATGGTGCGTATTAATTGCGGAACATCCACATGCACACAACTGTTGTGCCGGTGGGTCCAGTACAGGAGATACAGTGTATTATGCTGACAACTGGATTGACTCACTTTCCAAGATTTAAAAAAAAAATATGACAGCTTTCATTCAGAAACAGCACATCTGTCCGTAGGTTTTGTCTTTTAACAAAGCTCCATTAAGGTGAATGGGGATGAGCTGCAATACCACACTCAACCTGTGGACAGGTGTGGTGCTGTTTTTTTATTTATAAAAATGGTCAAACATATAAATAATAGAGCCCCATGGCAATAAAGTGGCGCCCCTCTCCTGCTCAATGTCACAAAGTTACTTGCATAGACAGTGTTTGTTAGACCATTCCTTTTCTTTGGCAGTGTGAAGAGCAGTATAACCACTGGGTTAGTTTTTTTGGTGGCATTTTGGGGCATATAGAGATAAGGAGCTCATAGGCACATCTACATTGAAGCTGCTTAGGCTGACTATATGGTGTATACACCTTTTGGGTACATACTGCGATAAGTATAGCTGATAAAATATACATGTCCATAAAGGATTATGGTTGCCATATTGTTTGATGGGGCCCATTGGCACTTCTGCCACATAGAAGGACACCATGGTTGGAGGGGACATAATATTGGTTTTGCATGTTTTTATTGGTTTTGCAGTACGCTAAATCCTTAAAATGGACTTCACTAGAAAATATGAATATAAATAACTTTATATAATGAATTATACAAATATTAAATAAAATTACTAAAAATATTTTATACAAAAATCCATAAATAATACAAATAATAATATAAATGAATAATACCAAACAAATAAAAATACATTATAAATATATAAAGAAAAAATCTGTTCACCTTCATACTAAAGAGGGAACTACTAACCTTAAAAATGAGATATGCAAAATGATTAAAAACTCTCACGAATCTTTATCAAACATTTTCTGTTGATAGGAACTATGAATCAATAATGAGCTAACCTAGATTGAAGCAATCAATTTGCAGATGACATATTAAATGATTAACTATAGTGCGTCTGCGTCTTTACTGACCTGCTTTAATCAAGTCAGGTCTAAATCAATTTAGAGTAGGTGTGCCTGGAGCCTTCCCGACATAAGAGATGGGTTTTAATGTACAGTACAATGAAGCCTCTGAAACTCTGATCGCAATAGAAAACATGAAGGTAACCATCAGATATTGTGATATTTTCAATATTGTTATAATATTTCATTATCCTAAATATTGGTTCAAAGTTCTTAGAGTTTTTGTGATTGTTTGCAAAAAATTATTTTGTGATGTGGAACTATAGTTACATAAAAGGAGCGGCAAACTACTGTATAAGGCACCTTACGCCAGGCATACTGGCAATTTCAATGCATAGATACTTAATTCACAGCTTCAGAAGGATTAAAATGTTCAAGGACATACAGTGGATTTAAAAAATCTACACACCCCTGTTAAAATGTCAGCTTTCTGTGATATAAAAAAATTAGACAAAGATAAATCATTTCAGAACTTTTTCCACCTTTAATGTGACCTATAAACTGTACAACTCAATTGAGGGAAGAAAAAATATAAACATAAAATAATATGGTTTCATAAGTGTGCACATCCTTAAACTAATACTTTGATGAAGCACCTTTTGATTTTATTACAGCACTCAGTCTTTTTGGGTATGAGTCTATCAGCATGGCACATTTTGACTTGGCAAGATTTGCCCACTGTTTGCAAAAACACTCCAAATCTGTCAGATTGCGAGGGCATTCTCCTGTGCATCAGCCCTCTTAGATCACCCCACAGATTTTCAATCGGATTCAGGTCTGGGCTCTTGGCTGGGCCATTCCAAAACTTTAATCTTCTTCTGGTGAAGCCATTCCTTTGTTGATTTGGATGTATGCTTTGGGTCATTGTCATACTGAAAGATGAAGTTCCTCTTCATGTTCAGCTTCTAGCAGAAGCCTGAAGGTTTTGTGCCAATATTGACTGGTATTTGGAACTGTTCATAATTCCCTCTAGCTTAACTAAGGCCCCAGTTCCAGCTGAAGAAAAACAGCCCCAAAGCATGATGCTGCCACCACCATGCTTCACTGTGGGTATGGTGTTCTTTTGGTGATGTGCAGTGTTATTTTTGCACCAAACATATCTTTTGGAATTATGGCCAAAAAATTCAACCTTGGTTTCATCAGACCATAACACCTTTTTCCACATGCTTTTGGGAGACTTCAGATGTGTTTTTGCTAAATATAGCCTGCTTGGATATTTTTATTTTTCATAAGAAAACGCTTTCGTCTTTCCACTCTACCCCATAGCCCAGACATATGAAGAATACGGGAGTTTGTTGTCACATGTACCACACAGCCAGTACTTCCCAGATATTCCTGCAGCTCCTTTAATGTTGCTGTAGGCCTCTTGGTAGCCTCCCAGAACAGTTTTCTTCTCATCTTTTCATCAATTTTGGAGGGACGTCCAGTTCTTGGTAATGTCACTGTTGTGCCATATTTTCTCTACTGATGATGACTGTCTTCATTGTGTTCCATGGTATATATAATGCCTTGGAAATTCTTTTGTACCCTTCTCCTGACTAGATACCTTTTAACAATGAGATCCCTCTGATGCTTTGGAGGCTCTCTGTGGACCATGGCTTTTGCTGTGGGATGCGTCTAAGAAAATTTTAGGAAAGACCTACTAGAGCAGCTGAACTTTATTTGGGGTTAATCAGAGGCACTATAAATGATGGCAGGTGTATGCTGACTCCTATTTAACATGATTTTGAATGTGATTGCTTAATTCTGAACACAGCTACATCCCCAGTTATAAGAGGGTGTGCACACTTATGCAACCACATTATTTTAGTTTGTTTTTCAATTGAGTGGTACAGTTGATAGGTCACATTAAAGGTGGAAAAAGCACAGAAACCTGACACTTTAACAGGGATGTGTAGACTTTTTATATCCACAACAAGTTTAATTAAAGAAGACCTGTTGCCATGAAATGCAATGCAATCTGCAGGCTGCATAATATAGGGCAGGAAGAACTAAGCCGATTCATATATTCAGTGAAATGGGAAAAGATTCAGTTAAATGTTAAATGTATATATTTATATCTCAGTTTTTTTATGACTTGAGCTGTACACGGGGGAGCTGTTATCAGTGAGAAAGTGAAAACAGAATGTTTGAAATCTTTGTTAACTTATAGAAAATTAAAAACGAAACTCTTGACATACATATTCAGACTTAGTTGAAGCACCTTTGGCAGTGATTTCGGCCTCCTTGGGTATGATTCCACAAGGTTTGCCATTCTTCTCTGCAGATCCTCTCAAACTCTGTCAGGTTGGATGGGGGTATAAGAGAGAGAGAGAAAGTATGAGGGTCAGACGGATCTCTTGGAGGGGGATCCACTAGATCTGAAAGACTTGAGGCGCCTCGGGTTGATAGGAGTGGGGTGGAAAGAAAGTTGGGTACTAGGTGCTAGAGGCTGCTCCGGGTTTAGTCAGGTCGACAAGGATGTCTGCCTGTATAGAATATGGTAGTGAGCCAAAACAGGGGGACTGGTGGGTAGAGATACCCTCCAGGTCTCGCCTATTTTTGAATAAACCCTTTTGGGCACCAGTAGTGGTCGATTGAAAATGGTGGATTTGTGTTGAGCTGCTATAGTGTGTAATGTGTTTTCCATCTGCGTTATATTTGTAAAAATGGAGACGGTAAAGTGATGTGTATAGGGATATCAATGTGTAGGATAAAAATGTATATATATACACATATATGTAAAAAAAAAACTGCATAAAAAGATCAAATGATTGTACACGTAAATAAATTCTGCTGAAAGAATAAAAAGGATAAAAAGATTGTACATATAGGTGGGATCACTGCATACAGTCTCGAGTGCCTGGGAGGCCGTGTTCTGCAGCATCGTACACAGTATAGTGTGGTACAGTTAGACAGAACAATAGGTAAAACATTTTTTGTTTAAAAGGATACCGATACATATATTAAAATATTGTGGTATCGTAGGTAAATTTACTTACTTCACGAGGGGGGCGGTTTACCGAGGACAAACATCTCAATAGGACATTTAGGGTATAAATACCTGTGACCAGACACAGAGACATTATTGCTCCTGATGAAGGGACGTGCCTGTCCCGAAACGCGTTGAGCCGGATTTATATGTACATGCAATAAAGACCTTTGAAGAGAAGCACCCGTGTGATTGGCTGCCTTCATCCGTTAAAACTCTAGAAGCGATCCAGGCTGGGGGGGTTTACAGGTGTATTATGCTTATCCTGGTAAACCGCCCCCCTCGTGAAGTGAGTCAATTTACCTACGATACCACAATATTTTAATATATGTATCGGTATCCTTTTAAACAATTTTTTTTTAACCTATTGTTCTGTCTAACTGTACCACACTATACTGTGTACGACGCTGCAGAACACGGCCTCCCAGGCACTCGAGACTGTATGCAGTGATCCCACCTATATGTACAATCTTTTTATCCTTTTTATTCTTTCGGCAGAATTTATATACGTGTACAATCATTTGATCTTTTTTATGCAGATTTTTTTACATATATGTGTATATATATACATTTTTATCCTACACATTGATATCCCTATACACATCACTTTACTGTCTCCATTTTTACAAATATAACGCAGATGAAAAACCCTTTACGCACTTAAGCAGCTCAACACAAATCCACCATTTTCAATTGACCACTACTGGCGCCCAAAAGGGTTTATTCAAAAATAGGCGAGACCTGGAGGGTATCTCTACCCACCAGTCCCCCTGTTTTGGCTCACTACCAGGTTGGATGGGGACCGTTAATGAACAGTCACTTTCAGGGCTCTCCAGAGATGTTCAATTGAGTTCCAGCCAGGGCTCTGGCTTGACCACTCAAGGAGATTAATAAAGTTGTCCCTAAGCCACTCCTGTGTAGTCTTGGCTGTGTGTTAAGGGTCATAGTCTTGTTAGAAAGTGAACCTTCTGCTCAGTCTGAGGTCCAGACAACTCTGGATCAGGTTTTTATTAAGAATATCTCTGTACTTTGCTCTATTGAGCTTTCCCTCAACATTTACCAGTTTCCCTGTCCCAGCTGCTAAATAACACCCTGCAGCGCAATGCTGCCACCACTATGCTTCACTGTAAGGATGGTGCTGGGCAAGTGATAAGGAGTGCCTGGCTTCCTCCAGACATGAAGCTTAGAACTGAGGCCAAAAAGTTCAATCTTGCTTTTATCAGACCAGAGAATCTTGTTTCTCACAGTCTGGGACTCCTTTAGGTACTTTCTTGCCAACCTTCATGGTTTTACCGAGGCGAGGCGTTGTGACGGTGGGAAGAGGGGGAAACTTCCCACCATACACCAAGGGTAAATGGAGAAGCAACTAGGCCTGGAAACCAGGAAAAGGGAGCAGGTCACCTCCTAAAGCTGCCCTAATACTGGCCCTGACTCCTAACCGTATGCGCAGACCCAGATGGTAGGTGGGCTCATACACAGGAACCTCGGACCCTGAGTCGCCCTGATGATCCTTGAAATAAAGGTTAGGAGCTATAAACAACGTGTTTCTCCAGAACACGTACGAACAGGAGTCTTACAGGCCAAGCAGCAAGGGTAAGGGAAGACAGTGAGCAGCAACTGGGTCGGCAGGTAAGAACCCAGTGATACGACAACACACCAGAACAACAATCACTTACCTGCCGCAGCAACAGGGTGGAACACTAACACCAAGACTACCTGGACCCCCATGCGGACCGAATGCATGGCGGCACCAGGTAGAGCTGCTCACTGACTTGTGGGAATCCAGGGGTCCTCTCACCGAAGGCACAGACTGACAGGAGAATGTCTAGCAACCATGCTGGACAACACAACAAAGAGACCAGATATGGAACACAACACTAGACATAACAACACACCCAGTACATAAACCCTCACCAAACATATTGTAACAGGGTGCCGTCTTCGCCCTACTTCCCTTCGGGGCCACCGGCGGCTTGCGATAATTTCAGAGCGAGGACGTCCTCGTCTCCAAGGCAATGGGGGTGGAGAGGACTCGGCCGCGCGTGCCTCCTTAGCTTAGCCGGCGTCCTCCACTCCCGTAAGTTCGAAGAAAAGTCTGAATGCTGAACTGGACACTCTGTGCTCAGCAGTGTGCAGGGGGATGAGTCATGTGACGCTGGCCACGTCACATGACTGCTTCGCTCCCCTTTTTAACAGGCAGCCTGCTGACCACAGGTTGCCTGTGATTAAGGTCCTATACCTAGTGAATATTCTGTTGGCATTTTTACTTGGTATTTGTCTTTGGCTAGTTACTCGACTTCGTCTCTGCTTGCTTCTTTTGTCTGACTTGCTTTTCCTGGTATTGACTCTTGGTATTTTCATTAACGCTGCTTCTGTCTTTTCCCTTGTGCCACCTTGACCTCCTGGTTTTGACCTTGCTATTAGACCTTGCTTTGTTTGTATGTTTGTTTGTCCCTCTGCACTTACGCAGGTTAGGGATCGCCGCTCAGTTGCCCTCCGTTGCCTAGGATGGGTAAGTGCAAGTAGGCACGGACAGAGGAATGGGTGGAGTCAGTTTGCACCTTACCCATCCCCTTCTCGTGACAGAATCACAGGCTGTACTATCATATCATGGATCCGTTACAAACTCTCACGGATCATGTCCAAAAACTGGCTCAAATTGTCCAGGAGTTAAGGGAGAGGTTTCAAGGACAGGATACTGTCCGAAATTTCTCCGTTTCTTCGTCATCCGCACTACAGACAGAATCTCATGTTAAACTTCCTGATCGGTTCTTGGGGGGTCGCAATTGTGTTTTGGCCTTTAGGGAGTGCTGCAAACTGTATTTCTGTTTGCTCCCTCACACTTCTGGTTCTGCTCAACAAAAAGTGGGAATTATTATGTCCTTATTACAAGGCAACTCCCAAGACTGGGCATTTTCGTTACTTTCAGTGTCTTAGGTCTGTTGACGCATTTTTTTCAAGCCCTTGGGGTTTTGTATGATGAACCTGACAGCGTCTGTAGTGGAAAGTCAGTTAAAAACCGGTAGAAGACTACTGTACTCAATTTCATAAATGGTGTGTTCCCTCTGGTTGGAATGAACCTGCTCTTTAAAGTCAGTTTAGGTCTGGCCTATCTGAGACTCTCAAAGACATGCTTGTATGTTATCCCTCTCCTGGGACATTGGAGAAAACCATGACTCTTGTTGTGAGACTGGACAGACATATTAGGGAGAGACAATGGGAGCATTTGGTTTTTCCACAGGTTATGTCCAAACCAGAGACCAATCCTGAGGGGGAACAAGTCCAAGCCTTGTACTGACGAACCTATGCAGCTCAGTTTGACCAGAAGAGAATAACGTCGTCGCCGTGGTACATGTTATTACTGTGGTGACTCCGATCATTGGATCCGGCAATGTCCCAAGGTCCCTCCTTCCGGAAGATCACCCAAACCAGGGGGATCTAAAGTTAAGGTACTCCCTGGGGTGGTAAAGCAGAAGTTATTGGCACCGTTTACTATTTCATTTTGTTTAAACAAGGGGTCAGGTAGTGTCTTTTTTTATTCTGGGTTGGCCTTTAACTTTATTGATCTTAAGTTTGCTCTTCAGGTGGGGATACCTATGTTAGCCCTTCCCAATCCTATTTACATTGTAGCCATTGACTCTACCCCCTTGTTGGGGGGCACTGATAAGTATTGTACACATGAAATAACCCTGACTGTAGGGGTCACCCAGACTGAGAATTGCTCCTTATTAATCTTAGAAAATTTACCCACTGAAATGGTTTTAGGTATGCCCCGGCTCCAATTACACAACCCTGTCATTAATTGGACCAGAGGTGAGATTGAAAAATGGGGTCCCAAATGTAACTCTTTTCTACCTATTTTACAGGTGGGTATCTCTGCTGAATCTAAGACGTTACCTTCATATATAAAGGAATTTGCTGATGTGTTCTCCTTATCTGACCCGGGAGTCTGCCCCCCCCCCCCCCAAAAAAAAAAATCATAGATCTTATGACTGTGCTATTGATTTAGTGATGGATTCCAAGTTCCCTAAGGGTCGGATATATAATTTATCTGGGCCAGAGCGCAATTCTATGAGGGAGTATATTAAGGAGAGTCTAAATAAAAGACACATTAGACCCTCTGTGTCTTCTATGGGGGCGGGGTTCTTTTTTGTAAAAAAAAAAAGGATGGAGACCTCAGACCCTGTATTGATTATCGTGAATTGAACAAAATCACCATTAAAAATCAATACTTTCTCCCATTGATCCACGATGTTTTCAATCAGGTTCTGGGGGCATCATTGTTCTCCAAACTTGATTTGAAAGGAGCATATAATTTGATCTGTATCAATGAAGGGGACGAATGGAAGACTGCTTTTAATACTCCGGAGGGGCACTTCGAATACACTGTCATGCCTTTTGGGCTCAGTAATGCTCATGCAGTCTTTCCAAATTTTATGAATGACACATTCAGAGAATTTGTCGGTAAATTTATGATTGTATATCTTGATGATATTTAGATTTTTTCCCTGACATGGCATTCACATGTTATTCATATCAAACAAGTGCTTGAAATTCTAAGAAAAAATCTATTATCTGTAAAATTAGAAAAATGTGTTTTTGGGGTACAAGAAATTTTATATCTAGGTTATATCCTTACTCCACTCTCATTTAAGATGGATCCCGGTAAGGTACAGGCTATTCAATACTGGGTAAGGCCATCTTCCCTTAAAGCATTACAGCGCTTCCTTGGGTTCTCTAATTATTATTGTAAATTTATCAAACAAATGTCAGTAATTGCTAGACCCTTAACCGACTTAACCAAGAAAGGGGCGGATCTTGTTAACTGGCCTGTTGAGGCCATAGAACCCTTCGAAACTCTTAAGAAATCTTTTGGGAACACCCCAGTCTTCATTCAGCTGGATCAAGAGAAACCTTTTATAGAATGGGTCGGCAGATAAGAACCATTTGGCCCATCTAGTCTGCCCAATATACTAAGTACTATGGATAGCCCTTGGCCCTATCTTATATGAAGGATGGCCTTATGCCTATCCCATGCATGCTTAAACTCCTTCACTGTATTTGCAGCTACCACTTCTGCAGGAAGGCTATTCCATGCATCCACTACTCTCTCAGTAAAGTAATACTTCCTGATATTACTTTTAAACCTTTGCCCCGCTAATTTAAAACTATGTCCTCTTGTAGCAGTTTTTCTTCTTTTAAATATTCCCTCCTCTTTTACCTTGTTGATTCCCTTTATGTATTTAAAAGTTTCTATCATATCCCCTCTGTCTCGTCTTTCTTCCAAGCTATACATGTTAAGGTCCTTTAATCTTTCCTGGTAAGTTTTATCCTGCAATCCATGTACCAGTTTAGTAGCTCTTCTCTGAACTCTCTCCAAAGTATCAATATCCTTCTGGAGATATGGTCTCCAGTACTGAGCACAATACTCCAAATGAGGTCTCACTAGTGCTCTGTAGAGCGGCATGAGCACCTCCCTCTTTCTACTAGTAATGCCCCTCCCTATACACCCAAGCATTCTGCTAGCATTTCCTGCTGCTCTATGACATTGTCTGCCTACCTTTAAGTCTTCTGAAATAATGACCCCTAAATCCCTTTCCTCAGATACTGAGGTTAGGACTGTATCACTGATTTTATATTCTGCTCTTGGGTTTTTACGCCCCAGGTGCATTATTTTGCACTTATCCACATTAAATTTTAGTTGCCAGATTTTTGACCATTCCTCTAGTTTTCCTAAATCCTTTTCCATTTGGTGTATCCCTCCAGGAACATCAACCCTGTTACAAATCTTTGTGTCATCAGCAAAAAGACACACCTTACCATCGAGGCCTTCTGCAATTTCGCTGATAAAGATATTAAACAATATGGGTCCCAGAACAGATCCCTGAGGTACCCCACTGGTAACAAGACCTTGGTCTAAATATACTCCATTGACTACAACCCTCTGTTGTCTGTCCCTCAGCCACTGCCTAATCCATTCAACAATATGGGAGTCCAAGCCCAAAGACTGCAATTTATTGATAAGCCTTCTGTGTGGGACAGTATCGAAAGCCTTACTGAAGTCTAGATAAGCGATGTCTACTGCACCTCCGCCATCTATTGTTTTAGTCACCCAATCAAAAAAATCAATAAGATTAGTTTGACATGATCTCCCTGAAGTAAACCCATGCTGTTTTTCATCTTTCAATCCATGGGATTTTAGATGTTCCACAATCCTCTCCTTAAGTATGGTTTCCATTAATTTCCCCACTATTGATGTCAGGCTTACTGGCCTATAGTTGCCCGATTTCTCCCTACTACCTTTCTTGTGAATCGGCACAACATTTGCTAATTTCCAATCTTCTGGGATGACTCCTGTTGCCATTGATTGGTTAAATAAATCTGTTAATGGTTTTTAATGGTTAATGCGCATCTTCCTGTCATGCTGAAGGTTATGCACAGGCAAAACTGCAGAAAATGAAACAGTTGATGCAACCTCCCATATATCCTTTCCAAGTGTGTAAAAAAGCTTCTTTCACCTTTGAAACCTCATTGCAAGCCAGATCATTTGTCCCCAGATGGACAATAACATCCACTTCCCTTTCCTGTTTTGCTTGCCTAACAATATTACGGATCCGTCGTCTATCCCTGCTAGCGGTAGCACCAGGGAGACATCTTACAACACCATTCTCCTCAAACTTCACACCTCTTATGATGGAATCGCCCACCAACAGTTGCTTACTATCAGTCCTCACCTTCTCCTTTTTGTCTTTGGCTGCAGTCTTGCATACTTTAGGCATGGGAGATGATTGTTTCTCATCCACTGTGCTTGAGCCATCCGCCATGTTGCTCTTGCACTCTGAAAGTGCTGCAAATGAATTATGGAGAGCCACAGACTGTGGGACATGTCGTCTATCCACAACTCTCAGTCTACCAGAACCTACAGTAACCCATCTTCCATTTCTAGGGGGCCTTTTGTGGTGGAGGTCGATGCTTCTGAGGATGGGGTAGGGGCTATTCTTTCTCAGGGACCCTCTAACCTCACTAATTTACAATATTGGCAATCGTGAGTTGTTAGCCATTAAATGGGCATTTGAGGAGTGGGGACATTTTTTGGAGGGCCAAACATTGCATCACTATTCTTACTGATCATAAAAATGTATTATTCCTCGAATCAGGGAAACGCTTGAATCCTCATCAGGCCAGATGGGCATTGTTCTTCACGCGTTTTAACTTTTCTACTACTTTCAGTCCAGGAAGTAAGAATGTGAAAGCTGATGCTTTGTCTCGAAGCTTTTGTGCATTTAAACCTCCTGACACTCCTCCTGAACCTATCTTGCCGGCTAACATCATAGTGGCATCTTTATCTGCGGATCTTGCTTCAGATATTGAGGCAGCACAACACCTAGCTCCAGAACAGACACCCACAGATAAGTTGTTTGTTCCTGGTCATTTCCGTCTCCGGCTGCTGGGTGCCATGATTCTGTTTTATCTGGTCATCCTGGTATTGAGGCCACCAGAGAATTGGTGTCCAGATCTTATTGGTGGCCCACGTTATCTAGGGATGTCAGTTCTTTTGTCTCTGCTTGCAAGGTATGTGCCAAATCCAAGACTCCTAGAACAATTACGACCACTACCCATTCCTAGTAAACCCCGGTCACATATTTCTATGGATTTCATTACTGACTTGCCACTCTCTGAGGGTAAATCTGTGGTTTGGGTAGTGGTCGATAGGTTTAGTAGGATGGTACATTTTGTTCCTCTGGCTAAGCTCCCAAATGCCAAGACTCTGCCTTCTGTTTTTGTTGAGCAAGTGGTACGGTTGCATGGAGTTCCTGAGAACATTGTATCTGACAGGAGTGTTCAGTTTGTTTCCAAGTTTTGGAGAGCCTTTTGTCAGAGGTGTGAAATATTGTTGTCCTTTTCATCAGCTTTTCATCCTGAGACTAATGGACAGACTGAACGATTAAATCAGGCTGTGGAAGAATTTTTAAGATCTTATATCTCTAATAATCAGCAATTATGGGTGAAATATCTTTCTTTGTCAGAGTTCGATATAACAAAATAATAGCAAAGACAGGTGCACTCTGCAGTCTTACTAAACCCTCAAACTGATTTTAAAATTGAGAGATTAGCCAAAATGTCCTACGTTGTAGGACATGTCTGAGCCCGAGCACCGCGCCCGGGACCTAACACTCTCCTACCTGAGCCGTATGGGCAATACCAGGAGCCAGTGGGCAAATTACAGGAGCATGAGGCCAACTCACAAACAACTCACCAGTTACCTCCAGCATGTAACCATGCTTGCAATGGGAGGAGGGAGGAGTCTGCGAGTCCCACTCAAGACTGGCTGATATGGCCCAGGCCTCACAGGTACACCTAAATGTGGCCTGTAGATGGAAAACAGGCACATTTAACCGCTACAGGACCGCCGTACGCAGGATCGCGTCCTGGCGGCGGCCCTGTTATTCCTTTTTAACCCCTAACAGGTATATTAGACGCTGTTTTGATAACAGCGTCTAATATACCTGCTACCTGGTCCTCTGGTGGTCCCTTTTGCTTGGATCGACCACCAGAGGACACAGGCAGCTCTGTAATTAGTAGCACCAAGCACCACACTACACTACACCCCCCCTGGTCACTTATTAACCCCTTATTACCCCCTGATCACCCCATATAGACTCCCTGATCACCCCCTTGTCATTGATCACCCCCCTGTAGGGCTCCATTCAGACGTCCGGATGTGTTTTACGGATCCACGCATCCATGGATCGGATCCACAAAACACATACGGACGTCTGAATGGAGCCTTACAGGGGGGTGATCAATGACAGGGGGGTGATCACTCCATATACACTCCCTGATCACCCCCCTGTCATTGATCACCCCTCTGTAGGGCTTCATTCAGACGTCCGTATGTGTTTTACAGATCCACACATCCATGGATCGGATCCGCAAAACACATACGGACGTCTGAATGGATCCTTACAGGGGGGTGATCAGGGAGTCTATATGGGATGATCACCCCCCTGTAAGGCTCCATTCCGACGTCCATATGTGTTTTACAGATCCACGTATCCATGGATCGGATCCGCAAAACACATACGAACGTCTGAATGGATCCTTACAGGGGGTGAATAATGACAGGATGGTGATCACCCCTTATACACTCCCTGATCACCCCCCTGTCATTGATCACCCGCCTGTCATTGATCACCCCCCTGTAAGGCTCCATTCAGAAGTCCGTATGTGTTTTACGGATCCACGCATCCATGGAATGGTGATCAATGACAGGGTGGTGATCACCTCATATAGACTCCCTGATCACCCCCCTGTCATTGATCACCCCCCTGTAAGGCTCCATTCAGACGTCCGTATGTGTTTTGCGGATCCGATCCATGGATCCACAAAACACATACGGACGTCTGAATGGAGCCTGACAGGGGGGTGATCACCCCATATACACTCCCTGATCACCCCCCTGTCATTAATCACCCCCCTGTCATTGATCACCCCCCTGTGGGGTTCCATTCAGACGTCCGTATGTGTTTTACGGATCCACGCATCCATGGATCGGATCCGCAAAACACATACGGACGTCTAAATGGAGCCTTAGTGATGACAGGGTGGTGATCACCCCATATAGACTCCCTGATCACCTCCCTGTCATTGATCACCCCCCTGTAAGGCTCCATTCAGACATTTTTTTGGCACTAGTTAGCGGAAATTGATATTTATTTTTTATTTATTTTTTCTTACAAAGTCTCATATTCCACTAACTTGTGTCAAAAAATAAAACCTCACGGAATCCAAATGCGTAAAATTTTTTAGACATTTATATTCCAGACTTCTTCTCACGCTTTAGGGCCCCTAAAATGCCAGGGCAGTATAAATACCCCACATGTGACCCCATTTCGGAAAGAAGACACCCCAAGGTATTCCGTGAGGGGCATATTGAGTCCATGAAAGATTGAAATTTTTGTCCCAAGTTAGCGGAAAGTGAGACTTTGTGAGAAAAAAACAAAAGAAAATCAATTTCCGCTAACTTGTGCCCAAAAAAAAAATTCTATGAACTCGCCATGCCCCTCATTGAATACCTTGGGGTGTCTTCTTTCCAAAATGGGGTCACATGTGGGGTATTTAAACTGCCCTGGCTTTTTAGGGGCCCTAATGCGTGAGAAGAAGTCTGGGATCCAAATGTCTAAAAATGCCCTCCTAAAAGGAATTTGGGCCCCTTTGCGCATCTAGGCTGCAAAAAAGTGTCACACATGTGGTATCGCCGTACTCAGGAGAAGTTGGGAAAAGTGTTTTGGGGTGTCATTTTACATATACCCATGCTAGGTGAGATAAATATCTTGGTCAAATGCCAACTTTGTATAAAAAAAATGTGAAAAGTTGTCTTTTGCCGAGATATTTCTCTCACCCAGCATGGGTATATGTAAAAAGACACCCCAAAACACATTCCCCAACTTCTCCTGAGTACGGCGATACCACATGTGTGACACTTTTTTAAAGCCTAGCTGGGCAAAGGGGCCCACATTCCAAAGAGTACCTATCGGATTTCACAGGGCATTTTTTACAGATTTTGATTTCAAACTACTTCTCACGCATTTGGGCCCCTAAAATGCCAGGGCAGTATAACTACCCCACAAGTGACCCCATTTTGGAAATAAGACACCCCAAGGTATTCCGTGAGGGGCATATTGAGTCCATGAAAGATTGAAATTTTTGTCCCAAGTTAGCGGAAAGTGAGACTTTGTGAGAAAAAAACAAAAGAAAATCAATTTCCGCTAACTTGTGCCAAAAAAAAAAATTCTATGAACTCGCCATGCCCCTCATTGAATACCTTGGGGTGTCTTCTTTCCAAAATGGGGTCACATGTGGGGTATTTAAACTGCCCTGGCTTTTTAGGGGCCCTAATGCGTGAGAAGAAGTCTGGGATCCAAATGTCTAAAAATGCCCTCCTAAAAGGAATTTGGGCCCCTTTGCGCATCTAGGCTGCAAAAAAGTGTCACACATGTGGTATCGCCGTACTCAGGAGAAGTTGGGGAATGTGTTTTGGGGTGTCATTTTACATATACCCATGCTGGGTGAGAGAAATATCTCGGCAAAAGACAACTTTTCACATTTTTTTTATACAAAGTTGGCATTTGACCAAGATATTTATCTCACCTAGCATGGGTATATGTAAAATGACACCCCAAAACACTTTTCCCAACTTCTCCTGAGTACGGCGATACCACATGTGTGACACTTTTTTAAAGCCTAGCTGGGCAAATGGGCCCACATTCCAAAGAGTACCTTTTGGATTTCACAGGGCATTTTTTACAGATTTTGATTTCAAACTACTTCTCACGCATTTGGGCCCCTAAAATGCCAGGGCAGTATAACTACCCCACAAGTGACCTCATTTTGGAAATAAGACACCCCAAGGTATTCCGTGAGGGGCATGGAGAGTTCATATCATTTTTAAATTTTTGTCACAAGTTAGCGGAAAATGATGATTTTTTATTTTTTTTTTTTTTCTTACAAAGTCTCATATTCCACTAACTTGTGACAAAAAATAAAAACTTCCATGAACTCACTATGCCCATCACGAAATACCCTGGGGTGTCTTCTTTCCAAAATGGGGTCACTTGTGGGGTAGTTATACTGCCCTGGCATTTTAGGGGCCCAAATGCGTGCGAAGTAGTTTGAAATCAAAATCTGTAAAAAATGCTGTGTGAAATCCGGAAGTTACTCTTTGGAATGTGGGCCCCTTTGCCCACCTAGGCTGCAAAAAAGTTTCACACATGTGGTATCACCGTACTCAGGAGAAGTTGGGCAATGTGTTTTGGGGTGTCATTTTACATATACCCATGCTGGGTGAGAGAAATATCTCGGCAAAAGACAACTTTTCCCATTTTTTTATACAAAGTTGGCATTTGACCAAGATATTTCTCTCACCCAGCATGGGTATATGTAAAATGACACCCCAAAACACATTCCCCAACTTCTCCTGAGTACGGCGATACCACATGTGTGACACTTTTTTGAAGCCTAGGTGGGCAAAGAGGCCCACATTCAAAAGAGCACCTTTCGGATTTCACAGGCCATTTTTTACAGATTTTGATTTCAAACTACTTTGCACGCATTTGGGCCCCTAAAATGCCAGGGCAGTATAACTACCCCACAAGTGACCCCATTTTGGAAAGAAGACACCCCAAGGTATTTTATGATGGGCATAGGGAGTTCATGGAAGTTTTTATTTTTTGTCACAAGTTAGTGGAATATGAGACTTTGTAAGGAAACAAAAGAAAAAGAAAATTCATCATTTTCTGCTAACTTGTGACAAAAAAATAAAAAGTTCTATGAACTCACTATGCCCATCAGCTCAGGGTGTCTACTTTCCGAAATGGGGTCATTTGTGGGGTTTGTCTACTATCTGGGCATTGTAGAACCTCAGGAAACATGACAGGTGCTCAGAAAGTCAGAGCTGCTTCAAAAAGCGGAAATTAAAATTTTTGTACCATAGTTTGTAAACGCTATAACTTTTACCCAAACCATTTTTTTTTTTACCCAAACATTTTTCTTTATTAAAGACATGTAGAACAATAAATTTTGCAAAAAATGTATATATGGATATCGGTTTTTTTTGAAAAATTTTACAACTAAAAGTGAAAAATGTCAATTTTTTTGCAAAAATTTCATAAAATTTCGACTAATAACAAAAAAAAGTTAAAATGTCAGCAGCAATGAAATACCACCAAATGAAAGCTCTATTAGTGAGAAGAAAAGGAGGTAAAATTTATTTGGGTGGTAAGTTGCATGACCGAGCAATAAACAGTGAAAGTAGTGTAGTGCAGAATTGTAAAAAGTGGTCTGGTCATTAAGGGTGTTTCAGCTAGGGGGGTTGAAGTGGTTAAATTGGAGTTTATACACCTCCAGGAATCTCTATATATACAAACTGAAAAGAATGTCAGCGTTCGCCATCAATAACCGTGTCAACTCTACCACTGGAGTCTCGCCGTTCTTCTGTAATTTTTGTTTCCACCCTCATTTTAATTCTTGTTCATCTATTTCCTCACCTAACCCTGATGCTGATAGCGTAACTTCAGAACTGTGCACAGTTTGGGCTGGGGTTCAGTCGAACCTGGAAAAAGCTCAGGAAGTTCAGAAAATTAAAGCAAATAGGAAGCATTCCAAAGAAGTAGATTTTAAGGTTGGGGAGAAAGTCTGGTTGTCCACAAAAAAATTGTCCTTAAAGGTGTCTTCTGGGAAATTTGCGCAACGATTTGTTGGACCGTATGAAATTCTCGACATCATTAATCCTGTATCTTTTAGGTTGAAGCTGGCAGACTCATTTCGTATCCACAAGGTATTTCATAAATCTCTGCTTAAAATATAATAATGCTATACAGTACCTATAGTAAAGTGCCACTTGCTGAACACATAACACTGCCATATAAAGCTAAAAGTACAGTGCTATATAATCGAATAACACTAACCTAACTTCTAACCTTCTGTTCCAGTAGTTTCATGTTTTATCCTTCAGATATAGTAAGCTGGAGATATTGCAGTATGTTTTCTGACTGTCCTTTTGATTAAATTGTCTTTATTGGATATCGGCACTGTTACTGGGCCATCCCGCTTCTCTGGACCATGCAATTTAACACTGGAAGCCATGCTTCCTTTTATAATCAGTTTTATTTACTCAGTGATTATATTACACTCTAAGCAATGTCTCAGAGGACGTTTTCTCATTCGCTGCAATACAGACTTTATGACTTTATGAAAGTGTCCGTCCTCCCTGTCCCCGCTAAAATCCAAAGTTCATTTCTCTAGAAAAGAGAGGGAATATTGAATATAACTTTATAGGAATGCTAACAGACACTCAATCACCTGAAACTGCGTTCAGAATTCATATTTTAATGTATCTATAAATAATAGGTTAAAACAATAAAATATATAAATTAAAATATAAAATAAATGTATAAAAAAACTAATGAGCAATTATCGTAGCAAAAGAATTGATCAACTATTATTTTATCCGTAGTTACATAATCAAGCACATATAAACATGATTTCTATTTGTTAGATATATAATGCAAAAAATAAAAAAGATGGAAAAAAATTACCAAAAAAGAAGACATATCCAAAAATAAATAAATGATATTGTATAGTCCAGATATTAGAAGATTAATAATGTTAGAAGAGATTAATCATGTTAATTGATCCTAGATAATTAATAAATTGTTATTCCTAATTCATCCAATAATCAATGTTCATGATTGGGATAACAGTAAATGGTTAATGATGTTACTTAATCCAGATTATTTCATGCAAGAATCAGTGTTCATGATTATCATTCCCCTATTAGAATATATATATATATATATATATATATATATATATATATATATACAGTATATATTTCTTTTCTATTTAAATTGTCCTTATAGCGTTATGGATGAAGATTCCTTCAAGTTAAATATTATCAATATAATATGATTGCACATATATATTATATATAACTTTCTTTTGCTGACAGCAGCTTAACTTTACTACATCGGCGTCTCACTAGGACCGGCCTCCTGTGTGAGCGATGCCTCCTGCTCTAAGACGAGTCCCCTGGCTCCCTGTATGTTGGCCTGTACAGCATACATGTATGTTGCCTTTCCCTGGCGTCCCACATGTTTTGGTCTCTTCGCTTATCCTCTGGTGGAGCGCGCTATTTACCGATTGCATTTGTATATCTCGACTGTATCAGGGGATCCTTTTGGAATACATCAATTTTGTCAATTTTGTCAATTTCAAATTGAAGAAATTGATGTATTCCAAAAGGATCCCCAGTTGAGATATACAAAGGCAATCCCGAATCGCTGGATACAGCGCTTGATGCAGCTTGTTAAATAGCGCACTGTACCAGAGGATAAGCGAAGAGAACAAAACACGTGGGGACGCCACGTGGGACACCAGGGCAACTTGTACAGGCCAACATACAGGGAGCCAGGGGACTCGTCTGAGAGCAGGAGGCATCGCTCACACAGGAGGCCGGTCCTAGTGAGATGCCGATGTGGTAAAGTTAAGCTGCTGTCAGCAAAAGAAAGTTATATATAATATATATATATATATATATATATGTGATATCATATTATATTTATAATATATATCTTGAAGGAATCTTCATCCATAACGCTATAAGGACTATTTAAAAAGATGATAAATATATATATATATATATATATATATATATACAGTACAGACCAAAAGTTTGGACACACCTTCTCATTCAAAGAGTTTTCTTTATTTTCATGACTATGAAAATTGTAGATTAACACTGAAGGCATCAAAACTATGAATTAACACATGTGGAATTATATACATAACAAAAAAGTGTGAAACAACTGAAAATATGTCATATTCTAGGTTCTTCAAAGTAGCCACCTTTTGCTTTGATTACTGCTTTGCACACTCTTGGCATTCTCTTGATGAGCTTCGAGAGGTAGTCACCTGAAATGGTTTTCACTTCACAGGTGCGCCCTGTCAGGTTTAATAAGTAGGATTTCTTGCCTTATAAATGGGGTTGGGATCATCAGTTGCGTTGTGGAGAAGTCAGATGGATACACAGCTGATAGTCTTACTGAATAGACTGTTAGAATTTGTATTATGGCAAGAAAAAAGCAGCTAAGTAAAGAAAAACGAGTGGCCATCATTACTTTAAGAAATGAAGGTCAGTCAGTCTGAAAAATTGGGAAAACTTTGAAAGTGTCCCCAAGTGCAGTCACAAAAACCATCAAGCACTATAAAGAAACTGGCT